>NC_134859.1:35832500-36102500 GCF_049852395.1 Peromyscus maniculatus bairdii
TGTCTTTTTTTTTTTGTTTTGTTTTTCGAGACAGGGTTTCCCTGTGTAGCTTTGCGCCTTTCCTGGAACTCACTTAGTAGCCCAGGCTGGCCCCGAACTCCCAGAGATCTGTCTGGCTCTGCCTCCCGAGTGCTGGGATTAAAGGCGTCTGCTGCTGCTGCCGCCGCCGCCGCCGCCGCCGCCGCCACCCAGCTAAATGTCTTAAGGTAGCTTATAATTTGTGCCTGACATGTGTTAAATAAATGAATGGAACTGTTAAAAAAAAAAACCAAAAACAAAACAAAAAAAAACCCACATTATTGAGCTGGGCAGAGGTCCTTTAATCCCAGCACTCAGGAGGCAGAGGCAGACAGGTCTGTGTGAGTTCAAGGCCAGCCTGGGCTACAGAGTGAGTTCAAGTACATCTAGGGCTACACAGAGAAAAATCCTGTCTCTAAAAACTTCAACAACAAAAACCTGTTGAGTAAAATAAAAAGTGAATTAAAAACACAAGGCCATTAAAGTCAATCTTGGAAATAAAAAATATAGCCATACAAATATAAAATCAACACTAAACTCCAGTTTAGGCAAAGACAAGAATTAAGGAAAACAGTGCTGGTCATGATTGCTTATACTTCTAATCCCAGCAGTTAGAATTTCAAACCTAGCTACCCTTGCAGAGCATCAAGAACTCAATTTAAGGCTGGGGATATGGCTTAGTTGGTGGTGTTTGCCCAGCTCAAATGAAGGCCCCCCTGACTCCCCAGTACAACATAAACCCAGGCATGGTGGCATACTTTTGTAATTCTAGTACTTAGGAGGTAGAGGCAAGAGGATCAGAAGTTAAAGGTTTTATACTTGGCTACATAGTGAGCTAGAGGTGAGCCTAGGCTTTATAAGAGCCTATCCTCCAAAATAAAACCTTGTAGAGGCAAGGCTACCAATCTGGACTATAAATAACCAGCCACTGTTTATAAGCTCTTTTAATTAACTTTATTGAATAGCCAAATTCATAAGTTAGCACAGATCAAACGATTGTTTGCATGGTTACAAATGACTTTTTTTTAAAAACAGGAATAAAACAGTGAAAATTACAATCTATAAAAAGGAAGAAAAATCTTGTTTCTTAACATTTCAGAGAAGCGAGACTGAACACAACACATTGAAGATCAATACTTATTTTTGATTCGAGACAAAGGACTTAATGTTACAATATTATACACTACTTTACAAAATTAAATTTTCTATGTAAGGATGGTGTTTCTAATAGTTAAAACTGTGAAATCACATTTGGTGGTCCCCTAGGTAACAGCTGTTATGCATCTCTGATTAGAAGTTTAAATCTTTTATTCTAATTATTGCAAAACAGTCTATTAGACTCAATACATTACATTAAATTAAAATATATGCAAGCTAAAATAAATGGTACTGCTTGAGTGAATATTAGTATGTCAGACTTAGAGAAACATTTAAAAATTCTAGAAATTAGAAAAATAGAGACTTTTTATGGTCGAACTGCCATGCTCAGATTTATATATCAAGATTTCCCTTGTCTGTTACTTTAGTAGTTGTAGATCTGTAGAAAATTCAAGGATCTTTCATAATTTACAACTACAATAAAAAAAATATGGCATAGTGTAAATATTAGTTGCTTTACATCAGAAAGGAATACAGGATGATAGGATGGGTAGTGTCTTACTGCTAGAACAAAACAAACTAAAAAACACATTCAATATCGCAAAAATAATTATATCAATATTCCACAAAGGTTCATTCTCTTATCTAGAGAATGAAAATCATGAACCCTAAATAGTTATGTTTTTATAACTGTTATAAAATTACTCTGGATTGCACATTACATGATATCTAAAATAAAATTTAAAGTAAATTTGTGAAATAACTAACCAAGCAGGTGCTAGCTAATAAGGGTCAGACTCCCTCACTCAGGGAAGGACTGAGGCACAAGGAAGGTTTCCCTAGGAGTGCAACACTTCCCTCTGGAAGATTCCTTACTACAAAGAAGGAACCTACAAATACCAACATTTAAAAATCACATTAAAGAGAACTTTAGTTCATTTAAAGGAACATCAGTACAATAATGGCTGTTTCTTAAAAAGAGGGGGAAATTATATAAATTTAATTGGTTATAGCTTGAAAAGTGCTTCTCAATAAATGAAGCAGCTTTCAAGAGAAATTTGGTTCAGTGTACTAATATTTTTAATCACCTTTTTTGAGACAAAGTCTGGCTGATCTGGCACTTGCTATATGTAGCCCAGGCTAACAATTCTCTGGCCTTGGCCTCTCAAGTACCAGGTTAGGGGCATGTACCATCATGTCTGGCTTGTAATTTAAAAAGAACCTTAACACTGTTATTCTCATGAAGCACAGTTATTCGGAAGCAGCTGGCAAACAGTAGTTGTATACTCCAGGGACCTGCTGCTTCCCTTCCCAGGAGTTCAAGTCAGCCCATGTAGGTGTAAACCTGAAAGTTACTATTTCATTGGTGATCACGTGAGACCAGGATTGTAAACACATTTCTAACCTATGAAAACAAAAAACAGAAAAAAATCTCTTCATTACGTATTACACACAAACATCATTGAAGAAGTTCATACAAGACAAGGTGAACCTGTGAAAACTAAGCCAAACTCTTTGAAAAACACATCACAGCACTTTAAATACACATGGATAATTTACCTATTTGTAAACAGAAGCCATCTGATAGTCTGACTTTAATAATCCGCTAACTGAATCAAAACAAGCAGTCTTTAGAGTGTTCAGAAATCAAGTTTCTTTTATGACTTTAATATGATGAATTTGTACAATCTTAATAGCCACCAACTCAAACAGCAGCATTCATACTTTAGCAGGTTTTAACATCCCAGAATATGAGTGGCTTCCAATTTAATTATTAAACTCCTTAGAGAAATATTGATGCACTCTGAGACAGCATTTATAGAACCTTTAACTTCTTTTACTCTCATTTTACCAAAATACTTTGACTTTTTATCAGCCACAGCAGAAATGTCCCAAACAAAAACTCACTCGGAATCCAGATAACCCGAATTTCCCGCTGTTATCATTGCCAGTCCTGATATATTTATGAAGACAGCTCTAATTCTATTCATGGCAGAATAAAACAGCAGAAAATCACCTAATTACAGTTTTCACCTCAAATTAAAGTGACTTTGTTCAAGTAGAGAGAATACTGATGACTTTAAAGCTTGACAGTTCCTTTACACCCTTCCCAAGCAAGGCCAGAGCTGGTTTACTCCAGTCTTTGTTAACAGGATCCCTTTCCGTCCTTAAAAAAGAAGGCTGGGGGCGGGGCAAGAACAATGTAAAGAGAATGGATTCTGGCTTTTCTACAGTCTGCTGACTTTCAGACTTTCCAATTTAAAAAGATCGTTACTGAGAGATTTGAAACTTCTCTGCAACACTTAGTTTTGTGAGGTTTTTTAATGTAGCAGCCAAAAACTCAGAAAAATAAAAAAAATGAGAACTAGAAATGCAGAACACGGAGTCTTTATTTTATAAATGTACTTTGCCTCTGCAGTACTGTCTCATGTCAATCTGTAACAACCAAACATAGTTGACAGCAAAGGAAAAAAAGGCTTCCAATCTATTTTGATTTGAAAATACAGTATTTTGGAGTTGCACATCTGACTCTCTGCTGTGGTCCTTTATTTGCTATAGTTGTTGAAATCACAGTGAAACATCTTAATCATCACATCTGTTCACAGTCTGAAGGAGGAGAAGGTACTGCGCTCTCAGGAACTCTGCATGGATTCCTCAGCAGCCCCGGGTCTCTTCACTTGTTCACTTGCTGCTGTATGTGCAGAAGGAATTCATAATAAGACAGTGCGGATTCCGTTCTGTCTTCTACCAGGTTCTGAAGGAAGGCTGCTTTCATCGGACTCTCCTCCCTTAGAAATAAAAGGCAAGAATGTTCATGTACGTTAGATACAGAAGATAAACCGTGGAATTTTTTTCATAGGTTATTGATTTACTGTGGTAATTAAAATAATTTTGACCGCATAAATAACTATGTCTAGGGGCTGGAGAGAAGGTTCAGTGGTTTAGAGCACTTGCTGCTCTTACAGAGAGGCTGGGCTCATTTGGTTTCTAGCATCTCCATGGTGGATCACAACTGCCTCTAAGTCCAGTTCTAGAGCAGCCAATACCCTCTTCTGACTTCCAAGAGCACCAGGTATGCACATGGTACACATACATATAGGCAAAACACCTATGCTGTCGATTTTTATTTTAACTAGGCAAAGATGTGTTACATTTGTTTATGCTGCATTTGTTTAACAATGTAAGGATGTGTGTTTAATTAGTAAATATGTGTTGCATCTGTTTCACCTTGCCTGCCTAAGGTACCTGATTGGTCTAATAAAAAGCTGAATGGCCAATAGCTAGGCAAAAGAGGACAGGCAGGGCTGCCAGGCAGAGAGAATAAACAGAGACAGAGACATGCCTGGGGCAAGAAGCCAGGCAGGCGACTGTCAGTAAGCCAGACACAGAGATAGCAAGAAAGTAAGAAAAGGTAAGAAGCCCTGAGGCAAAAGGTAGATAAAGAGAAAAAGGTTAATTTAAGTTAAAAGAGATAACCAGAAACAAGCATAAGCTAGGTGGAGCATTCAAAACTAATAGTAAGTCTCCATGTCATGATTTGGAAGCTGGCTGGGTGGCAGACCAAAAGAAAAAGTCTTGTACACACCTACCCTGGAACTTGTTTTTTAGACTAGGCTGGCCTCAAACTCAGATATTGGCCTGTCTCTGCCTCCTGAGTGCTAAGATTAAAGGCATGTACTACCATGCCCAGGAAAGTTTAGTAATTCTAATAATTGGTTATCATGAATAGTTGATGACTTTATTGAAAAGAATTAAATTTTATTCTATATTATTTTTATTTCATTTTATTTATTTATTTTGGTTCTCCAAGATAGGATTTCTCTGTGTAGCCCAGGCTGGCCTGGAACTCACTCTGTAGACTAAGCAGAGGCAGGTAGATCTCTGTGAGTTTGGGGCCAGCCCTTACAGAGCAAGTTCCAGGACAGCCAGGGCTGTTACAAAGATACTTGGTCTCAAAAAGAGAGAGAGAGACAGAGAGACAGAGAGACAGAGAGAGACAGAGACTCATGTAGTCCAGGCTGGCTTTGGACTCATTCTAGCTGAGGATGAACTTAAACTGATGCTCCTGTCTTCATCTTCCAGTGCTGGCCTCACAAGCATGTGTCACCATGCACTGTTTTATATTGTGCTGGGGATTGAACCCCGAGATGCTACATAAGATTCTACCAACTAAGCTACATCCCCGACGCTCCTATGTTCTTTTAAAAGTTTTACTTACAAATTAGGTCATACACATACTAAGCATGTCCTTGTAAGGCCAGACATTAATTGACACATTAAAAATCTGACTTACCTGATTACATAGAGTATTGGGAAAAATGGCCTTTGTTCTCTAAGCCACGAGATGAAAGCTATTGTTCTGGCAGATTCTGGTGTATCAAGTTCTGGAAGGTCGGTCTGTAAAACAAAACTCCAATTAGTGTTATTATCGACTGTGTAGTCTGAAGCATTCTTCAGATTTTAAATTTAATAATCAGCTGATTTTGTTGAATAACCAAGTGACTATTTTAGGCTTTGAAGTAATTTTGTCTCTGTTGCAAATACTCTGCTTTGCCATTGCCGTACAGAAGTAAGTGAATGGATATGTTGTGTTGTGTTGCAATAAAGTCCTAATTACAAGTGGTAGGCACTTGGACCCAGTTTGTGCAGTCTTGATCTAGGAAAACCTCCCAGTTCTTCACTTCATAATAAAATTTAGAATCAACTGACTCATCTGGGTAGTTATTACTAATATGACCATTTTCTTACTTCATTACTTAAAATGCCTATTCATCCAGTCCAGTAGTTTTGCTCAAGAACTAAAAGCTAAAATCCTAGCTATAATCTTTTTTTAAAAGATTATTTATTTATAATGTATACAGTATTCTGTTTGCATGTATCCCTGTCCACCAGAAGAGGGCACCAGATCTCATTATAGATGGTTGTGAGCAACCAGGTGGTTGCCAGGAACTGAACTCAGGACCTCTGGAAGAGCAGCCAGTGGTCTTAACCTCTGAGTCGTCTCTCCAGCGCCCCCTACCTATAATCTTGACATCTAAGTCTTCCTAAGTATATGAATCCTGAGGACTGAGATGACGCAGTGGGTAAAGGCACTTGCTGCCAAGCCTGATGACCTGAGTTTGAAATCTGGGACCCACTTGGTAGACAGAAAGAACCAACCCCCCACAAGTGTCCTCTGACTCCACACTTGAGCCTTGACGTGTATACCCCCCAACTCCAAGGAAGAAATAGATAAAAATTAAAAAAATAAATACATGACTTCTTTAATTACTGCCATGACTGCAGCACAGAACCCATCTGTATGAAACCTACTGGTATGTAAAGTAATTAAATAAACATTTATTCCAAAGTTCAGTACAGACTTAGCAGTAGGTACTGAAAAAATAAGACAATTTTAACTTCACAATTTAAATGCTAGAACTTTGTAAGTGTTCTTGTTAACTCCGTTAAAGGACATTTCAATAATAATAGTAATCCAACTGAAACTGACCACATGTTATTTGTTATATAAAAGAGTGTGGCCATACACTTAGTTTTCATTCCTGTGCAGCACATGTTTTGTTTTGTTTTGAGACAGGGTTTTACTTTGTAGCTCATGCAGCCTCAAACTCAGAGATCTGCTTGCCTCTGCTGAGATTAAAGCTGGAGGCTACCACATCTAACACCAACACAGCAACTTTAAAAGAATCCTGTCAAAGATCAAGAAATCACTTGCCCAAAGCACAAAAAACCAAAAAGCTGGTACATAAGCTCACTGGTAGATCTGATGCTTGCCTAGTGTGTGCAAGGCTCTGGATTCAATAATCCTTGCTAAAATAGGAGGGTTAGTAGAGGAAGAGAGACACAGAGACAGATACACACTAATGTCATGTGTAGCAACCCCAACATTGGGGGGGGCATTAACTAAATTCTATGTTTTCTCCTCGAAAGACAATACTTTTTTTTAACTCTTAAAAAATTTATTATTGGGGGGCTGGAGAGATGGCTCAGTGGGTAAGAACACTGACTGCTCTTCCAGAGGACCCAGGTTCAACTCCCAGGACCCACATGGCAGCTCACAGCTGTCTAACTCTGAGATCTGACATCCTCACACAGACACACATGCAGGCAAAATATCAATGAAAAAAAAAAAAAAAAAGATTAAAAAAAAAATAGCCGGGCAGTGGTGGCGCACGCCTTTAATCCCAGCACTCGGGAGGCAGAGGCAGGCGGATCTCTGTGAGTTCGAGGCCAGCCTGGGCTACCAAGTGAGTTCCAGGAAAGGCACAAAACTACACAGAGAAACCCTGTCTCCAAAAACAAAAACAAAAACAAAAAATTATTATTGGGCTCAGTAGTTAAGAGCACTGGCTATTCTTCCAGAGAGTCAAGGTTTGATTTCCAGCACCTACCTGGTAGTTAACAACTATGTGTAACTCCAGTTTCAAGTGACTGATACTCTCTTCCGGCTCCTTTGGGCACCAGGCATGTACAAGGTACACAGACACACATGCAGGCAAAACAACCAAACACACACACATACAAAATACATTACAGATTTGATTCTTGTGTGTATATGTGCATGATGTATACACTGGAGAAAATGCCACAGTGGACATGTGGAGGTCAGAGGACAACTCTGTGGAGCTGGTTCTCCCATTCACCTTACATGGGTTCTGGGAATCAGATCAGGTCACAGCATCTCATTGTGGCTGGCCTAGAACACAGAGATTTCTCCTGACTTTGCCTCCTGAGGGCCACCACGCCCGGCTGAGAATTACCATTTAAACACTTAAGAAATGACAGACAGCTGATGGTGGTGCATGTTTGCAATTTCAGCACTTTGGAGGCTGAGGTAGGAAAAGTACTGAAAGACTGAGTCTAGCCTGGTCTACATCGTGAGTTCCAGGTGAGCCAGGGCTACATAGTAAGACCCTGGCTGAAAAGCATCTTAAGTTTGGTGGGTTTTTTGTTTTGAGATGGTCTCACAATGTAGCCTTGGCTGTCCTGGAATGCAGACCAGGTTGGCCTGGACTCACAGAGATCCACTGGCCTCTGCTTCCTGAATGCTGTGATTAAAGGTGTATGCCACCACACCCAGCCACAAGAACTATCTCAAAAACAAAATCAACCAAATGAAACACACATGCCCGCACCCACCCACCCATGCTATTCCATTCTCAGAAGGAGAGGTAGGATGAATTTGTATGCCAGGTTAGCGCGGGCTGTACACAGCAGGTCCTGTCAAAAAACTGAGGGAAGAGGCTAGAGATGGCTGTTTAAAGAGCATGTATTGCTATTGCAGAGGACCCGGGTTCAAATCCATCATTCATATGGTGCGCGCAACCATCTATAAGTCCAGTTCCAGAGGATCCAACACCCTCTTCTAACCTCCACAGGCACCAGGCATTCATGTGGTACACACATTTACATGCAAACAAAACATTCATACACATAAAATAAAAATAATCCTGAGGCTAACCAAAATACTATTAGAAGACAAGATGAGCCAGGTGGCAAAAGGCAAGTGGTTCTCTGTGCATTTCAGGCCAACTGGTCTACACAGTGAGTTCTGTAGTAAGGCCACACTGAGACCCTGTCTTAAAAAAAACCCAAAAACCCCAAACCCAAACCCAACCAAAAAAAAAAAGATAAGAGGAAGCGACTCAGCTGCCCGACACCCCGCTCGCGACACCTTGGTGGCGTACTGGCGGCAGGCTGGACTCAGCTACATCCGGTTCTCCCAGATCTGTGCAAAAGCAGTGAGGGATGCCCTGAAGACTGAGTTCAAAGCAAATGCTGAGAAGACTTCTGGCAGCAGCGTAAAGATCGTGAAAGTGAAGAAGGAGCAGCCGGCCCTGACTGAAGCATGAACTGCTGAATCGTCAAGGTGAAGACATGTGGGTACCTATTATAGCAGATTGAAATCAACCTCACCTCCTGGGGACAAAACTACCCTTGTTGATAAATTGACTATGCCAATAAATTAACATGGTTTCCTCTGAGGCATAAGAATCCCTCTGAGTCCTAGGATCACAGATAACCCTGAGCAACACAGCAAGATCCTGCCTAGAAACACACCCAAACCAAACCATAAAATGAGCACTTACAGTTGAAGAGAGATACCATCTGTGAGGATAGTAACTCTGGGAGCAACTTGGAGTATTAATTTCTGGCTTGAAAATGGGGTTCATGTCTTTGTCATATTTAAAATGTGCTTTAAATTTCCTATGATTACCAACATAAAAAGCTTACCATCATCTGTGGAATTGATGCATAGTTTTGAACTCCCAGAACTTGGCTGAGAAAATTCTGTGCACAATTTTTTCCAACCCAAAGCATCAGTACCTGCAAACAAGAATATGCTGTTTTGAGAGGCAGCCTAAGAGTGAGTCTGGCACCTTTACCACTGGTTATGTTTAAAAAGTCTAAAGGATAAGCATGCTTAGTGAGACGTACAGAGAACTACTATACATCGAGAAACTGGAGGCTGCAGGGAGAATGGCCAATGCTAACCTACAGATTAAAGGCAGCTGAAGCCAAGTGCTAAGGAGGCTCAGTAGCACATTGAGCTCATCAGGCTGAGTAAATCTACTCACCGAGCCTGCATCCATGAGGAAAGCTCCATCTCTGCTCAACTTCTCCACCGAGAGCTGAAGAATGGGGGGCTGAGGTATGGTTCTGTCATTGATATTGAGAGCTCCCTGAAGAAGGAAGCAAAGAGTGAGGTTTATAGATACAGGTAACACAGAGACACAATATATATATTTGCATATGTACATGTATATGGCATGTGTTCACATGTGCCCAGGTACATGGGCATATATGTGTGTGCCTGTGTACACGCTCACAATTGGTGTTGGATGACTTTTACTTTATTAAGGCAGTCTTTTGCTTAACCTGGAGCTCACCAATTCCAGATAACTAGCTAGCCAGCTTGTTCCAAGGATCTGCTGCCTGTCTTCAGAGTGATGGAATTACAGCTGGCTCCCATGCCTGCTTTTTGTTTTTTATGCATGCCCTGCTTTTTATGTGGGTTCTGTAATCTGGTCCTCATGCTTCCACACTAAGCATTTTATCCTTTAAGTCAAACCTTCAGCCTTAGTGCTTTTTGGAGAAAAGGTCTGATATAGCCCAGGCTGGCCTCATACTTCTTATATAGCTAAAGATGATCTTGAACTTCTGATTGTCCTGCCTCCTTCTCTTAAATTTTGAAATTACTGGCATGTGATACCATGCCCAGCTCTTTAGAGCTATAGTTAAATGACAAATATAATTAAATGAATTTGACTTCTCAGAGCTTAGACTTTAAGTAGATGAATCAATTATCCATGGCAAAGATGGAGTAATATGTATATTAAAGCCACTGTGACTCTTAAAAGCTGAAATCAAATTCTGATCCTCTTTATTTCTTGTGTGTAGCCAGAAGTTACTGGCAGGTGTCTTTTCCGTTACTCTCCACCTTATTCTTTGAGACCAGCTCTCAATGAACCCAGAGTCAACCCAATGTTGACTCAGTTAGCTGGCTGGCCAGCACTTTCCAGGGATCCTCCTGCCTGTGTCCCAGTGCTGGGGTTACAGACCCATGCTGTCCTCTTCTGCTTTCACACCAGTGCTGGGGAACTACCTCAGGTCCTCACACTTGGGCAGCAAGCACCTTCCCAGCAAATCATCTCTCCAGTCTAGTCCCACCTTTTGTTGTTTTTATAGTTTTTTTTTTTTTTATGTGCACTGGTGTTTTGTCTGCATGCATGTCTGTGTGAGGGGGTCAGAAGCACTAGAACTGGACTTACAGACAGTTGTGAGCTGCCATGTGGGAGCTGGGAATTGAACCTGGGTCCTCTGGAAGAGCAGCCAGTGCTCTTAAGTTGCTGAGCCATCTCTCTAGACCCCCTTTTTTGTTTTTTGACCAGACTGTTAAGTCCAAGCTGGCTGCCAGCTTTCTATGTAGCTAAAGGTAACCTTGGACTTCTTTTTTGATCCTCCCACCTCCATATCCCAAGTGCTGGGATGGCAGGTATGAGCCATCACGATGGGTTTATGCAGGGCTCAATAGGGAACCCAGGCTTCATGCATGCTGGGTAAGCATTCTACCAACTGAGTACATCCTCAGCTCCAAGTTTTTGGTTTTGAGAGAGCCAGGCAGGCCTGGAACTCCCTTTATAGTTCAGGTTAGTCTTCAACTCCTGATCGACCATGCAAGTGTTAGGATTAGATATGTACCACCAAGCTTGGCTTTTTAACTATTATTAAAAGAAATAAATTCAATGAATATAATGCATAGTGAACAGATAAGTGACAGTCATGAATACAAACCAAATCTAGAATTTAGTTACTAATAATATACTAATTAATTTTCTCTTTTCTTTCTTTTTGAGATAAGGTCTCTCTATGAAGCCTGGTCTGTCCTGGATCATGCCACGTAGACCAGACTGGCTTTGAACTCATAGAGACTGCCTGCTTCTGCCTCTTGAGTGTTGGCATCAAAAGTATGCACTACTACTCCCAACAATTCTGTTTTCTTGAATTTTACAAATGAAATAATAGTTTTGTATTTACTTTAAAATGTTTCCGATTTTGTTTTCTGAGACAGGGTCTGTTTCCTGGCTGGTTCAAACGCATGTGTTCAAGTGGTCCTCCTGCTTCAGTCTCCCAAAGTCATTGAACTAGAGACATAAGCCACACATGCACGCGCTGTGTGTGTGTGTGTGTGTGTGTGTGTGTGTGTGTGTGTGTGTGTGTGTGTCTATCACCCAGCTAACTAGAAAATTAAACATTAGGGGAGATTGGCTAGGGTATGTAAGAATCTTCTGTGCTGGCTATCTTATGTCAACTTGGCACAGCCTAGTCATTCGAGAAGAGGGAACCTACTTAACCGAGAAAATGCCCCCACCAGATTGGCTTGTGGGACATTTTTCTCAATTAGTGAGTGATATGAGAGTAGCCCAGTTGTGGGCAGTGGTCTTGGGGTGTGTAAGAAAGCAGGCTGAGCAAACCAGTAAGCAGCACCCCTCCCTGGCCTTCCCATCAGTTCCTGCCTTGAGTTCCTGCTTTAACTTCTCTGCATGATGAACTACCAACTACTAGCTGAAATAAACCTTTTCCTTGTCAAGTTGCTTTTAGTCATTGTGTTTTAGCACAGCAACAGAAACTGAGACACCTTCTATAGCATATCTGTAACTTATCTTTAAGTCTAAAACTAGAGAAAGAGAATTGTCTTAGAAAACTTAAAGTCACCATTTTCAGGAACTTCCCTAAAAATCAAAGTTTCTGTATATTTACCTAGAAAAAAAAACAAAGAATTAAGTAACAAACTCTCACTTCCATACTGAATATAATTAGGCTTAACAATTTTCAGAAGAAGCCCCAGAACGAGGAGGTGATCTTACCTCATCAGAGAGGTTGTCAACTCTATACAAACTGGGGTGTGTTGTGAGCATAAGGTGAACCAAGGGCTGGTTTTTCACTTGACACATGGCAAAAATTCGTTCATCTAGACGTGCATTCGTCCCAGTCTGGAAAGACTTCTGTAACAAAACAAAAACCATACCCCCAATATTAAAAAAAGACAGGATTTTGTAAATGTCAGTTGCTCAAAGATCTTCAGTCGGAATTAGCAAATTTATCATAAAATATCCCTTGAAAATATCTTTTAAGAAGTCATGTACTAAAGTGTTCCAATTGGTGGAAAGGAGTAGAGGCAGGGAACAATGAGCCAAATGTGAGCAGAAAGCCTCTCAAGGCAGGCTCAGGTGAACGGAGGCATCTGCTGACACACTCGGGAAAACACTGACAGCGCGGCTTTCCCCTCACTGCACCTGACTCAGACTGTCACACGTCACTCACTGATGAGTGTGTGCTTGGTGTTCGTCTGTGCTCCCTGTCCCAAAGAACCCAGACCAGCTTTTTATGCCCAGGGTAACTGTACTCGTGGGGCTGTCCACTAATCAGCACGGGTTGAAAGCTGGAGGCCTGGGTAACTGTAATAGAGGCTTTGCTAGTACAGCATGAGAAAGAGTTTAGTGAGTTACTTCATCTGTAAATATCAAGTAATAGGAATCTGAGAGATAGCTCAGTGGTTAAGAGCACTGGCTGGTCTTGCAGAAGACCCAGATTAGGTTCCCAGCACACATATCACAGCTCACAACTATCCATAACCGCTCCAGAAGATCTGTTATCTTCTGACCTCCATAGGCTCGAGGTATACATTACATGCAAGCAAAACACCCAGGCATATAAAATAAAACAAAGTATAAAATAAATAATCACTGCATATATAGTTACAGGTGAAATAATTCACTAAAATCTTTTTCACTTATTTAGTGTCTATTACATACTAGGTGCTGGGACTAGAGAATAAAAAAATACAAAGATCTTTGTGTTCACGGTTTACTTCCTATAAAAGGAGAAATAAAATCGGGTGTAACATCTTGGGAGGCAGAGGCAGGTGGACCTCTGAGTTCAAGGCCCGCCTGGTCTACAGAGTGAGTTCCAGGACACTGAGGGCTACACAGTGACACCCTGTCTCAACAACAAAAAAAGGAAAACCATGAATAAGCAAACTCTGCGGTCAGTGATAACGGGCATGGAAAAATTAGAGGGGTGAGGAACGAAGGGTGTCACGGAGCTGTGAGATGGGGGCTGACAGGGCTGCATGTCACACAGGTGAGCTGGGGGGGAATCAAGTGACATTACAGCAAAGGCCTTTGAGAGAAGAGCCGGGTTGTAAAGACTTCTGGGACTTCCAGAACCTCAGGCATGCCGGGCAAGCCCAGGCACTCCCACTCATGCTGTGCTCACCCAGGCCTCTCCTGTCTCACTGATAACACTGTCCGTCATCCCCCCCACCCCCCCACCCCGACCAGTAAGTATCTCCATTCTTTCCACTCCTCGGTCTCTACCAACTGTCATTCTGCTCTTTGAGTCCGTGTGCTCGTTTCTAAGCTTCTGGTATGAGTGAGAACAAGCAGTACACACGTGGTCTCTTATACCAACAGCACAATTTCCAGTTCTTTCTTTGGAAAGCTAGTTATCATTTGAATTTGTGGTCACAACACCGAATCCTTGACAAGTGAGTTATCTCTTCCATGTGAGGCACTTGCATTAAATTATCCATAGATTTCTCTGGCTATAAATCCCCTCAATGCTCCAATAAATGATAGGGTTCCCATCCTCAGAAAATTTAACTGGTTTAAAGCTACTTACACAACATTTAGGATTTCAAGGAATAAACAGCTTTTTAACATTCTTACTGTGCTAGTCTGTCTTCTCACCTGTTTAAGGAGAGCCAACACGAAAAGTGGGAAGAGCCTCAAAGAGAAAGGAACCATGAGGCCTGGCTGCTGGCCACTCAGGACTGAAGAGCGGTAAGCTGAGAGAGAGTCGATGACAGCGTTCACCAAGGCATCCCGGGCATCACTCAGGCTGGCAGTCACTGACCTGTCAACAGCTAGTGAGGGAGAGTAGGGACAAGAAAGACACAGGACAGGAAGTCAGAGATTCTACTGGAAAGGACAAAGTAACAAAACAGATCTCTCTCTCTCTCTCTCTCTCTCTCTCTCTCTCTCTCTCTCTCTCTCTCTCTCTCTCACACACACACACACACACACACACACACACACACACACACACACACACACACTCACACACACACACTGGTTTGCAGGAGTCAGTTCTCTTTCCATCATGTGTGTGCATTCTTTTTCCATCATGTGAGTTCAGGGACTGAACTCAGGTAGTCAGGCTGGTTGGCAAATACCTTTACCTGTTCAAGACATCATGCTGCCCCAAAGAATCCCACCCCACCCCCCAAGTCAGGGTTTCTCTGTGCAACAGTTCTGGTTATCCTGGAACTCCATTTGTAGATCAGGCAGGCCTTGAACTCAGAGACCTGCCTGCCTCTCTCTCCCAGGTGTTGGGATTAAATGTATGCACCACCACGCATAATGACCCAATGAATTTTTTTCATAGCAGATTTAAGCAAGGTCATGAACATATGTTTAAAAGTAACATATGTTTAGTTTTTTTAATGTCAAATTTGATTCCAACTCTTTATAGCCAAATGCCTTGAAACCCCAGATGGGGTCATGTAGTTGAATGTTGGGGATTAAAAAAAAAAAATCTGGCACTAGCAAAAGGTTTTTGAAGTTAGAGCAAACAGAAGTTAATATAAACAACAAACTCAAGGTGTTTCTGGGAATGTTCAGCCATGTTGTACTGTGTGAAATTCGCTACAGCGGCCTCTACTCTGAACACACATCTGAACTACTGAGACCTGAGACCTCTGGGCTCAGACTCAGATCCTGTGTGTAATGGATGGCAGTGTTGTACAAAAACAGTTTTCTGCTCTTCTAAGACACAATAGTTTAATTAGGAAGAATGCACATTCAATACTTTTCTGTCCTGTCTCAACATATAAGTAGTTTTGGATTGTATTACATTATAATGTTTCATTTTTAAAAACTGTTGTTTGAGTTGCTGAGTTTCATAAAAAGTTGTTAAATGAGTTAATCTTTTTTTCCCCCTCAAGACAGGGTTTCTCTCTGTAGTTTTGGTTCCTATCCTGGATCTCGCTCTGTAGATCAGGCTGTCCTTGAACTCACAGAGATCTGCCTGGCTCTGCCCCCGAGTGCTGGGATTAAAGGCATGTGTCACCACTGCCTGGTCAAATGAGTTAATCTTGAGATTAGGACAGAATAATGGCCCTAAATATATTTTGGCTATTTTGTGTTATGTATTTATATATGAGGCAGTTCTCTAAGCATTGATGATAATAAAAACAAAATATAGATCAACTCCAAGAAATGCTGAAAATACTCCACATCCTAGATATTCAAGGTTTAATTCATGAAAAAATAGACAAGCACATCCATTTTATTAATATGCAATGTAGTAAATGGAGAAAGTATACATACCAAAAATTATTTTAAGGTTTCTTTATGATTCATCATCAATAAAAATGTGATCTGTATATGTATATCCCTATCCTACACTGTATACCTGGGGCTGCATAAAATATTCTTGAGTGCAAGGAGTCAGCTGTTAAGGTGCAGATGTTTAAGAAGCTCTGCTTCACAGTCCATTGCCATCTGTGATCAAGGCAGGGCTAAGAAAGCACTATCAGCCACCGTTCCAACAAGTGCTCATATAAGAAATGCCGTGTAAGGGGCTGCAGCGGTGGCTGTGCAGTTAGGAGCACTTACTACTTCTGCAAATGACCTGGGTTCAGTGCCCAGCACCTTTACATGCCAGCTTATAACCATCCTTAACTGGAGTTCTAGGAGCTCCAATGTCCTTTTCTGGCCTCCTCAAATACCAGGCATACAGGTATTCACAGACATACATGCCGGAAAAACACCCATACACAAAAAGTAAAAATAAAAATAATTCAAAAATCTTTAAAAAATAAAGGTTCAGAAGAAAATATAGAATTTAATTTTTTTATTTTTTATTTTTTAAAATTTATTTATTTATTTTTATTTTATGTACATTGGTATTCTGCCATGGATATTGGGTCCTCTGGAACTGGAATTACAGACAGTTGTGAGCTGCCATGTGGGTACTGGGAATTGAACTCAGGTCCTCTGGAAGAGCAGTCAGTGCTCTTAACCACTGAGCCATCTCTTCAGCCCCTAGAATTTTATTTTATTTAATTTATTTTTTGTTTGTTTGTTTAGTTTTTCGAGACAGGGTTTCTTTGTATAGCTTTGCACCTTTCCTGGAACTCACTCTGTAGCCCAGGTTGGCCTCGAACTCACAGAGATCCACCTGGTTCTGCCTCCCAAGTGTTGGGATTAAAAGCGTGCACCACGGCCACCCAGTGGACCTTTTCATTGAAAAAGACCTACACTCAAACATCGAAACATCTAAGGTAACAACTTTAGGTAAAACTAAAACATATGTATATGTTTAATGGTATGATGTAAATTATTTAAACAGATAACAATTCTTACCCATATTGGCCAATAATCCTGAAATTGCTTGAACATCAGCTCCAAGAAAGACTTCATTCAGGGTGGAAACTACTGGCAAACACAAAGTATGGACACGAATTCTTCTTTCACCTTTAGGGGAAAAACACAATAGCTATTTTCTTTTTAAAAAAGGTTATGTTAAAGTCACTTCTTTTTCCCATTAAAAAATTTTTATCGGATAAGTCAGAGGATAACATCTGTGAGTTGGCTCTCTCCCCATGGGCATCAGGGATCAAATTTATGTCATCAGGTTTGGTGACAGGCACCTTTACCTGCTAAGCCACCCTGCCAGCCCCTAAACTCATTCTTTTTGCACTTATGACCAAGAAGGTCACATAGAAAGCAGGGATAGCACCACAAAACATCAGAAAATATTTTCAGGTTTTATACTGTAATGATAAAACTCCTCTAAGTTATTACTAAACAGACAGCAGAAATTGTAGTTGAAGGCTGATAATATGCTAGCTTTCTCTCTCGTTCCCTCCTGAATAGGATCAAGACACAGCCCAGGCAGGCCTCCAACTCATAATCCTACTCTGTCAGCTTCCTGACTGCTAAGATTAGAGAGGCACACAACTATGCCTAACAAATTCCCTACCTTCTAAAAGTTTTATTTATTTTTCCTCATGTTTCTTTTTCTTTCTTTCTTTTTTATTTATTTTTTTATTTTTTGAGACAAGGTTTCTCTGTGTGGTTCTGGAGCCTGTCCAGGAACTCACTCTGTAGACTCACAGAGATCTGCCTGCCTCTGCCTCCTGAGTGCTGGGATTAAAGGCGTGCGCCATCGCCGCTGGCTCAGTCAATGAGCCACCTCTGCAGCAGCAATTTCATAAATATTAAAAAATATTTTTTAGAGTTATTTATTTTTTTGTGTATAAATATTTTACCTGCATGTATATATGTATACCATGTACATACCTGGTGCTCTCAGAGATCAGAGAGGGTATTAGATCTTCTGGAAATGGAGTTTTGGGTGGTTGTGAGCCACCATGTGGGTGTTGGGCATCAAACCCAGGGCCTCTGCAAGAGCAACAAGCTCTCTAAACTGCTGAGCCATCTCTCTTAGTCCCCAGGTTTATATCTATTTGTCTGGTTTGTTTTTTGAGACAGGGTCTCACTATGGAGCTCTGGCTGTTCTGGAATTCACTACTTAGATCAGGCTGAGCTTGGCGGTGGTGGCCCATGCCATTAATCCCAGCACTCAGGAGGCAGAGCCAGGGATCTCTGTGAGTTCAAGGCCAGCCTGGTCTACACAGTGAGAACCAGGACAGGCACCAAAACTACACAGAGAAACCCTGTCTGGAAAAACCAAAAAAAAAAAAAAAAAAAAAAAAGAAAAAAGAAAGAAGATACTCTCTCATTTTAAGACCACAGCACCTTAGCACCTTCCCTTTAGTAATCACCCACACCACCAATCTCAGACCGGGGTTGTTATTTTTGGTACTGAGTATTTAGTCCAGGATCTCACAATTTAGAGTGGCTGGTCAAGAAGGCCCCACATCTGATTGTCTCGGGGATTTTTAAAGATTTACTGTTATTTTTATTTGTGGGTGTGTATGTTACATGCCTGTGGGTGCCCACAGAAGCCAGAAGAAGGTGTAAGATCCCCTGGAGCGATAGGTAGTTGTAAACTGCCATAGGGACTGGGAACTGAAATTTGGGGCCTCTGGAAGAGCAGGAGCTATCTCTCCAGCTTAGAGAGAACTTTTTTTTTTCTCGGAGCTGAGGACCGAACCCAGGGCCTCTACCACTGAGCTAAATCCCCAACCCCAAGAGAATTTTTTTAACCAGAATGTCTGATCATAGACAAATATCTGTCACTGGGAGTAGTGGGTAGTGCAAGTGCATGTCTACAAAGCCAGTACTTGGGAACCAGAGGCAGGAGGAGCTCCAGTTTGTCTCCAGATAGCGATCTTGTCTTAAAAAAAAAAAAAAAAGAAGAAGAAGAAAGGGAAGGAAATGAAAAAGAAAAAAACTCACAAAGATCCACCACCTGCCTCTGCCTCCTGAGTGCTGGAGCAAAAAAAAAAAATTTTTTTTTTCTTTTAAAACAAAATGGTTTAGGAAAATAAAGACAAATCTTTTGACTACCAAAAACAGCAATAAGAATCTTTTCTTATCATTACAAATCATCTGTTGGAAGAAGAGAGTACCATAGGCCATAACGGACGCCAGCACACCCTATAGCTTACTCGATCTCACACTCTGTGCTTAGCTAACCATGCACTGTGTACTCACACATCTGTTGAGAGGGTGGAGGCAGAGGCAGGTGAATCTCTGAGCCTGAGGTTATTCTGGGCTACACAGCTAGTTAGGCCAGTCAGAGCAGAGCTAGAGTGAGACCTTGTCTCAGAAACAAGGGTATCATATTTCTGTGGGGATAATGCAATCAAAAGCATACCTTTACTTGACGTATATAAGAGTGCTGACTGGAAAGAGACTAGCTGAGTGTCGGCAAGCTTCTCTTCCACCGACATCTGCACGGCATACCCAGCATCTGGGTTGACATTGGGAAGAGACAGTAAGTCTGTAGAACGGACGAAGAAGTTCCCATGGAAAGTGTGAATGGAAAGACCTAGAAATAAGAAAGGATCACCATGACTGCTACGTGTTTACTTTTTCTTTATGCATTCTTTTACTTTTACTTCATAAATTTTCTTTGGAGATGTGGCCTCTTTAAAAAACAAAACAAAACTGAAATAACATACATAGCATAAAATTTACCATTTTAATGCACACAGTTCAGTAGTTTTAAATATATTCACAATATTCCCCATTTTTTAAAGATTCATTGTTATCCTTTTAAATTATGTGCACGTGTGTGTCTGTGTGGGTTTGTACACATGGCTGCTGAGCCATCTCTCTAGCCCCAATATTCCCTGTTTATAATGGTTTTTCCGTTAATTGCATATTGTACAATTTCACATCCTAAAACTCAGCAATGTACCTGTGCAGAGTAAATCCTGTGTGATACATATTTGTTTTTAACTTTATTTTAAACTGATGCTGAGTTCAGGCTACTTTTTTTAAAAAAAAAAATAATTTATTTAACTTTATTTTATGTACACTGGTGTGAAGGTGTCAGATCTCTTGGAACTAGAGTTACAGACAGTTGTGAGCTGCCATGTGAATGCTGGGAATTGAACTCAGGTCCTCTGGAGGAACAGCCAGTGTTCCTAACCCCTGAGCCATCTCTCCAGCCCATGATACCTATTTTTACTGTATTAAAAACAACATGGAGCCTCCTGAGAGAAATAAAAGTGTTCCCACCTTTGGTGCACCGGATCCTCATGACTGCCTCAAATCCAATCTTCCGAGTGAGGTATCTCTGTAGTTCCTTCTGGAATTTCTGCACTTGGACTGGGTTGTGCTGATGATGGTAAGAGGGGTAGTAATAAACACTGCCTGCTGAGTACCGAGAAATACAGCCTGCAAGAGAACACAAGCGCTTTTTACTCACCCTGTCATCCGTGTGTGTGTGTGTGTGTGTATGTGTGTGTGTGTGTGTGTGTAATCTATTATAGATATCTATATTACATATATTACAAGTTTCTTATTTTATTTTATTTATTTATTTATTATGTATACAGTGTTCTGCCTGCATGTCAGAAGAGGGCACCAAATCTCATTATAGATGGTTGTGAGCCGCCATGTGGGTACTGGGAATTGAACTCAGGACCTCTGGAAGAGCAGTAAGTGCTCTTAAATCACTGAGCCATCTCTCCAGTCCCTATTACAAATTTTTAAAGACTTAAATTGTTATTATTAAACTATGTGCAAGTATGTGTCGGATTTGTACACGTGGGTACAGGTACCTACAGAGGTCAGGGACATCAAATTCTCTGGAGCTGGAGTTATAGGTAGTTGTGAGCCACAATGTGGTGCTGGAAACATAACTTGAGTTATGTTATAGATCTCTCTCTCTCTCTCTCTCTCTCTACACACACACACACACACACACACACACACACACACACACACACACACAGGCCTTAGCCTCTCAATATACTCCTTAAAATAATAACTACTAATACTTCATATCAAAGTAACTGCACACATTTTTCTCTGACTTCTCAAGGTACCGTCAAAAAGAATATTCTGCTCCTTTATAATAGTGGTATAGCAAGCAATTTCTCTATTTCCCTTACATTAAGTTAAGAGTACAATGCCAATTGTAATGGTGCATGATTTTATTCCCAGTACTTGGGAGGCAGAGGCAAGTAGATCTCTGTGAGTTTGGGGCTGGCCGGGTCTACACATAGTGAGCTCCAGGACAGCCAGGGCTCTGTAGAGAGTCTCAAAAAAAAAAAAGAGAGTATCAGGTTTTAACAGATTAAACTGACATTACCAGGGTGGCCAGGCATGGTGGCACCTGCCGATGGTTCCAGCTACCCAAGGTTGGCTGGAGTGTGTTAGGGTAGGAGTGGGGATGATTACTAAGCAGAAGAGCAGAGACTACTTGCCAGGCATAGTAGCACACACCCTTAACCCCAGCACTCCGGAGACAGGCAGGTGGATCTGAGTTCCAGACCAGCCTGATCTGTACACAGAGTGGGTTCCAGGACAGCCAAGGCTACACTGAGAAATGCTGTCTCAGAAAAACAAAAACAAAAAATTTGGAGACCACCTTGGGTAACACAGCAAGACCCCATTTCAAAAACAGAACATTATAACAACATCATTTTTACGTTCTCTTAGAAAAACATTAAAAAATCTTGCTGCTGGGTGTGACAGAACAAGTCTGTAATTCCAGTGCTTGGGAGATGGCAGCAGGACAATCCAGAGTTCAAGGTCATCCTTGGACCCAGAGGAAGTTCAAAGTCACCTTGGGCTACCTGAGACCTGGTCTCAAAAAAGAGAAAGAGAGAAAGAGAGAGAGAAAGAGAGAAAGAGAGAAAGAGAGAAAGAGAGAAAGAGAGAAAGAGAGAAAGAGAGAAAGAGAGAAAGAAAGAAAGAAAGAAAGAAAGAAAGAAAGAAAGAAAGAAAGAAAGAAAGAAAGAAAGAAAGAAAAAGAAAGAGAGAGAAAGAGAGAAAGAGAGAAAGAAACGCAAGAACATACCTAGAGAAGCCAAATCAGAATACTGCCCACTGAGAAGGAATAAGTCAACAGCTGCCTGCTGGCCAGAACAGTCCAAGGCTAATTTCTTATAGAAGTCAGTGGATGGTGTCAGATGTATTTCCTATTAATTGTAGAATAGAAAGAGAAAATTTTAAATTCATCAAAAAAAAGTAAATATACACTTAGGTATACCACAGTGTTAAAGCACTTTCTGAGGGCTTATATTTATTCTGTTTACTATTAAAAAGAAATATTAAAAGAAAAAAGAAGAAAAGGAAAACCTCTAGTACATTAATTTTGTAATAGACAAAGGTAATTACTATTTTAACTTTAGCCTACTAAATGTACCAAATGCTGGGGACATGCTAACAATTCATACATGGCATGCATGTAGTCCTTTCCACTACCCTAAGAGGTGAGCATCAGCATCTTCTCTTCATACACAAAGAAACAGAAGGATGTAATGAATCAGTTACTGAGGTCTAACCTCTATCTAACAGGCAGCAGAATGTAGGCTGTCTGGCCAGGAATGACATAGGAACTATGTGGTAGACCTGTTTTCTCTTATCTTTTGGGAAATGCAAATTCCTAACACACACACACAGAGCTCAAAAGCAACCCCCGGCTCTTAGTTTTTGGTTTTTCAAGACAGGGTTTTACTGTAGAGCTCTGGCTGCCTGGAACTCACTCTGTAGACCAGGCTAGCCTCAAACTCAGAGATCCACCTGCCTCTGCTTCCTGAATGCTGGGACTAAAGGTGTGCACCACCACCTCCAAGCTATTATGACCACTTCTAATGGTCATTTTGGTTCCATTTTGTCCCTAGCAAATGTATTCTCTTAGTCTTCCAGACTTTCTCATCAAAACCAGGTTGGACTTCTAAAAGCCTAAGATGTTAAAGATAATATAATAAAGCACAGATGCATCAGGCAGGTAGAGAAAATAATAAAATAGTTATATGGACGTAACAGTGAAACCCTTTATTCATTACCTACAGCCCCTCCTCCTCACAGTCAAACAATTAATAAACAAACCAATGGAAAACAAGCTCTTAGGTCAAAGAGATAGCATCAGCACAGACCAGGCTATACCCCTGGTGGTCTAACCTTAGCAGATGACCTTTGGTTGGGTTCCTCTCGTGGTTTCAGGGCTCCCACACCAAGAGTTGGGAGTTGTGTTTGGAAAACAGACATTCGACCGCCAGTTGGTGACATCAACTTAAATGCAGCCTGAAGTGCAGGACCCAAGGCACTCTGGGTCTCCAGTGTCTTAGAAAACATCTGTGGCAAACTTTTCAGTAAATCTTGGACAAGCTTGTGAAATAAAGCAAGAAAACTAAAAAATGTTACAATTAAATTTTTTTCACAATAAATCATTATCTAATACAACAGACAGGACACTGAATCATGATGATGGTCAGAGAATCTACGGACACTACAAGAAACAATGAAGTCGGTCAATGACAAGAAAGCCATTTTAAGTAAACATTATAAATTGGCAAGCAAGACATTCAAACTGGGGCCTTACAGTTCTTGCACATGCAATAGTCCAGCAAGACTGTAAGTCCAGAATATATGCAAAAGAACCATCACAATTTAGAAATTTATCTATTTTAATGCCATGAAACATGGCTTTCTCCATCACCTTTACATACTTTATTCTCTTGAGTTTAACTCTTGCCTGTTGCAAAATCTAAGATATCCAGTAACAATGCCAACTAGTAGTATTACTATAAAAGAAAAACAAAGTCAAAACCAACTGCCTATTTAAGTTAGGTTGTACAGATAAAAGAGAATTAATGGGGAAAAATACTTTGTGCTATAGCACTGCCCCCACTGACAAAGTGGGGAGCACAGCCTTGCTAGGTGAGTGTTATCCTACGCCATATATGCAGGTACAGGGTAGACAACATCCCCCCTTCAGACACATTCTGTTCACCTCTCACTGTATTATGTCATGGCAATTTCCAGGCAGGTAATAAGAGATTCTTCTGAACTGACCCAATGACACTCTGTGAATCAGAAAAGCAAAAGCACTGAGAGCAGCCTGGCTATGTGCTTCCGTGCAGTGCCCAGCAGCCTTCTTTCAGCATCCCTCCCTCTGCCCATACGGCCTGCAGGCCAGGCCTCCTCGGTGCTCTTCCTTCTGGAAGAGCCTTGTCTTCCGCTCCACTACCGAGAATCCGCTGCCTTAGACTAAGAAGCGATCAGTACAAGACTGATCTCAAGAACTGTCCATCTAATGAACTTAAACTAAGAGTAGATACAAAATGCTACATAGCCTAAAGAAATCAAAGAAAAGCTAAATTTAAAGTTCATTTCAGAAATATGCATTCAGTGTTCAATTCAATATGGCAGGAAGGGAAGTATGCCTTACCTCTTTACTTTCATTTAAGTTTACTAGCAGGTTCTCTGGCATGGGTATAAAAACATCTGGAAGAATAAAGAAGCATTCATTTTATTATTTATTTATCTTTTTTATTGTTATTGTTTTTTGAGATAGGATTACACTGTGTAGGCCCTGGCTGCTCTGAAACTTTTAATGTAGACCGTTTGACCAGGAACTCACAAGAGATCTACCTGCCTCTGCCTCCCAAGTGCTAGGATTAGTGGTGTGTGGTTACTACACTTGTTAAAGACACTTTTTTAATATTAGAAAGACAGCTATGGGATTGGAGAGATGGCTCAGTGGTTAAGACCACTAGCAGCTCTTCTAGAGGACCCAGGTTTAGTTCCCAGCATCCATATGGCTCACAACCATCTGTAATTCCAGTTCCAGAGGATCCAATACTACCTTCTGACTTCTGCAGACACTAGCTAACAGAACATACAAGTATGCTTTGTTTTTTGTTGTTGTTGTTGTTTTTTTTTTTTTTTTTTTTTTTTTTTTTTTTCCGAGACAAGGTCTCACTATGTAGCTCTGGCTATCCTGGAACTCACTCTGTAGACCAGGCTGGCCTTAAACTCACAGAGAACCACCTGCCTCTACCTCCTGAGTGCTGGGATTAAAGGCGTGCACTACTACACCCAGCAAGAATGCTTTGTTTTTATCTGAAATAATAGTTTACTAATATATTCACTTGGAAGGCTGATGCTTCTTCATAAAGGAATTCCAAACCGGGGCCCTACTGATGGGACTACAAACGCAGGTGAACCACAAGGTGCTCTCAACACTCTAGGTGAGCCTTGGAATACTTATTCCTTCATTTACTCATTTGCTGGGCTGGCTCTGTTGTTTTGTTTTTAATTTTTAATGTGCATGTGCTGTATATGCCAGTGCATAGGGGAGCCAGAAGACAGCCTTGATCGAGTAGCATCTTCAGAAATACCATCCACTTCCTGAGACAAGATCTTTCATTGGTCTGGAGCTCACCAGGTAGGCTAGACTGGGGGCCAGCGAGGCCCAGGGATCTGTTGAGTGTCTTTCAAGCACACCACATGTCTGACATTTTTAAGTTGGCTCTGGAGGTGGAACTTGGATCCATGGGGCTTGCAAGGCTAGCACTTTACTGAGAGAGCTCTCCTTAGGCCCTCATTGAGTTTGGAGACAGGATCTGACTGTGTAGTGCAAACTGACTTGGATCACCTTTCTGCTTCTGTCTCTCTAATGCTGAGATCACAGATGCGCACTACCATGTTCGGCTTATGAAACCCTGTTAAAAGAAAAACTCCTGCTCAAGGCCTAGGGCGCATGAGACCTTGTCTGAAAACAAAAATCTTTTACTTCATTATTACTTTTAGAACCTTCATTCAAATCCTTACTTTTTGATAAGTAAATACAGAAACTGATTTCTTTAAAAATAATTTTCCGTGCACCTATATTTTCTTCCTAGTTTGATTCCATCTAAGAAAAGGAATTTAGGGCTGGAGAGATGGCTCAGAGGTTAAGAGCACTGGCTATTCTTCCAAAGGTCCTGAGTTCAATTCCCAGCAACCACATGGTGGCTCACAACCATCTGTAATAAGATCTGGTGCCCTCTTCTGGCCTGCAGGCATACATGCAGGCAGAATGCTGTATACATAATAAATACATAAATCTTAAAAAAAAAAAGGAATTTAATTCCTAAGAAAAACAAATTTTAAATGTACTTTCCACTTTGAATTCATTATTAGGGTTGGATATAAGGCTCAGTGGTTGCTGCTCTTCCAGAGGAAACTAGTTCAAATCCCAGCACCCATGTCAGGAGCTCACAACTGTCTGTAACTCCAGCCTCAGGGGATACAATGCCCTCTTCTAGCCCCTGCAGACATCAGCAGACACAGGGACACACACACATAGATAATAAATTTTTAAAAATTCATTGACAGGTATATAATTACCGGTATTTTCTCTCGGCCATGGGCTGTTTTCTGTACACCATAGAGTATTCCCTGATGACCTGTGCCTTGTACATGTGAAGTGAGCTCTCTTACTACTCAGTCACATCCCTAGCCACAAATATTCATGGAGACCGGGCTTTACTATAGAACATTTCAAGCTGGTCTCAAATTCAGCAATACCTCCCAAAGGCTGGTATTACAGGCATATGCTACCATACACATCAAAAAAAAATTTTTTTTTGCTTTTGAGACAAGGTCTCACATATTCCAGGCTGCAGTTGAATTCACTATGTAGCTGAGGATGAATTTGAACATGGACTTCTGCCTTTTTTTTTTTTTTTGGAGACAGGGCTTCACTGTGTAGCCCCAGCTGGCCTGGAACTTGGTTTGTAGACCAAGCTGAACTGGCCTTGAACTCACAATGATCCAGCTGTCTCTGCCTTCCAAATGCTGGGTTGCCTCTGAGTGGTAAGTGCTGGGATTAATTATGTATTTTTGTTTTTCCCTCTTCCTGCCTGTGTTTGGGTGTTGTTTATAGGAAGCCATTGCCAATCCAATCTTGAGAAAATTTTCCCCAAATTTTTAATTCTTATCCTTTTTTTTTTAAAGATAATGCTTCTCGAAACTTACAATGTAGACCAGGCTAGCATGGAACTCAGTGGTCCATCTGCCTCTGCCTCTGGGTGCTGGAATTACAGGTGTGCTCCACTATACATAGCCTTTTTAAAAAAATATATTTTTAACTCAAGTTTACTTCTTCTTCTTTTTTTTTTTTTTTAAAGATTTATTTATTACATATACAGTGTTCTGTCTGCACATATCCCTGCAAGCCAGAAGAGGGCACCAGATCTCATTACAGATGGTTGTGAGCCATCATGTGGTTGCTGGGAATTGAACTCAGGACCTTTCGAAGAGCAAGCAGCTCTTAACCTCTGAGCCATCTCTCCAGCCCTCAAGTTTACTTCTTTCCAGTTTTTTTCCTTTTTGTTTGGTTGTTGTTTTTGAGACAGGGTCTCACTATTTATCCTTGGTTGCCCTGGCACTCAGAATGTAGACTAGGTTGACCCTAGACTGTAGTAATTCTCCTGTCTCCTTCTTCCAAGTGCTGGGACTACAAGCATGTGCTACCACATCTGGCTTACTTTAATTTTTTTTAAACAGCATAGTCTCTTTTGTGTGTCTAGTTTTCCCTCACTTGAATAGCCTTGGAATCATAAATTAACTGTTCCCCTAGGGTCTGTTTTTGAGCTTCAATATCTAGTTTTCTTCCCAGTTTTGATTGGTTGTCTGTGTGGCACAGGGAGGCGCTCTCCCCCACAGCTCCACCCATGCCCTCAGGCACTTTTTTTCACGGCTCCCTCTCTCAGGTTCTAACATAAACTTGTCTTGCTCAGAAATCATTTCTTTCCCATAACCCTTTTGCTCTCTGATAAAATAAGAGATTGGACTTAAAGATTCTGAAAACCCCATCAATCTAGTATTTTTCTACATAAGTGTTCCCCTCAGCCTGGCATGGTGGCACACAAGTTTAAGGCCAGCCTGAGTTATTCAGTGGGTTTGAGCTCCGAAAAACCAAGTTTTTCCTCCATTATACTAGAGTCACACCACACATTCCTGAGTCACCAAACACTCAGGAAAATTCTCCAGGCAGCTCAGTGAGTTTAAGTGTATAACACATACCGTCAATATCTGAAACTATTAGCATCTGAGGCTGGGAGAGACCCTCCTGAAGACTGTAGAAATGGATAGTGCTATCAAATGTTATGAAGCCGATTTTTGTCCTAGTGTTGCCAGGAAGCCTAGAAATAAATTCACAAGGAAGTTTTAATCAGTGTTCACAGACACACACACACACACAAACACACACACATATTCTTTCTCTCTCTCTGCTAAGTGTCATATGTAAGCATCCAATATAATAGTATTGAAAGTGGCCCAGCATAAACAGCCAATGTTTACCTGCCATGAAAACATTCTCAGCAGTTTACAATCAACTGCTTCTATATAAAGTTATCATTTCTTAGCATATGTGAGCTTTTTAAAAACCTGAAAAATATGTACAAAACTGGGCCTGATTTCAAGTTATTTTCAAAAGAATAAATACTTCAGGGGTTGGGATTTAGCTCAGTGGTGGAGAATGTGGCAGATGGGTGTAAGGTCCTTGGTTCAGTCTCCAGCATCACAGGAAAAAGAATGCTTTAAAAAATTATGATATAGCATTTTAAAATGCATTGTAGGAGCTGGAGAGATGGCTCAGTGGTTAAGAGCACCAACTACTCTTGCAGAGGAATCAGTTCAATTCCCAGCATCCACATGGCAACTCATAGCTGTCTGTAACTCCAGTACTGGAGGATTGAATCTTCTCTTCTGACCTCCTCTGGCACCAGGCACACATATGGTGCACATAAATACATGCAGGCAAAACACTCATCCACACATAAAAAAACAAATCTTAAAAAAAAGAAACTAAAATGCAATGTAAATTTAGCTATTGCATCTATTTAAATCAATTACATAAAACTTTTATATTATTTAATGCCTTTAAGAACAAAGAGGAGCAAAAGTATCTGTTTTAAAGGACCCAATATATGGAACAAAATTTCTTGGTGGCAAAGGAACTAGCTTCCAGCCTTTTCCATGTTTGGGTGACTTAATGGACCCTTTCAGCCACACACAATTCCCATATACAGCCTAGAACATGAGATACAAATACAGACAAGAACAAGAATGCCTTTTTGGCCAATGTGAAGGAGTTACTCAGTCTGTGATGAAATCTGACCTATGCATTTTTTATATTAAAAGTTCACACTAAAAAGTTCTATCATGTGTATATAACATTAAAAACATAGCTCTTTTTTTTAGCCTGGCATGGTGGTGCATGCTTTTAATTCTAGCAGTTGGGAGGCAGAGGCAGGCAGATCTCTGTGGGGTGAAGGCCAGTCTGGTCTACAGAGTGCGTTCCAGGACAGCCAGGACTGTTAAACAGAGAAACCCTGTCTAGAAGCCCCTCTCGCACTGAAAGTCAATGAAATGATTCCTAATGATACTTTGGCTAGACTCATAGATGGTGCCTGCCCAACTGTCATCAGAGAGACTTCACCTAGCAAGTTTTTTTCCCACTGATGGAAACAGATGGAGAGACCCACAGCCAAACATTAGGCAGAGCTCAGGGAATCCTATGGAAGAGGAGGAGGAAGGATTATAGGAGCCAGAGGGGTCAAGAACACCACAAGAAAACCACACAATCAACTAACCTGGGCTCATAGGGACTCACAGAGCCTGAACCGACAACCAGGGAGCCTGCATGGGACTGACATAGGCCTTCTGCATGTGTGTTACAGTTGTGTACCTTGGTCTTTTTCTGGGACTCCTAACACTGGGAGCAGGGCTGTCTCTGACTTCGTTGAGTGCTTTTGGGACCCTTCCCTTCTACCCGGTTGCCTTGTTCAGCTTTAATAGAAGAGGAGGTGCCTAGTCTCACTGCAACTTGATAGGTCATGGCTGGTTCATATGCATAGGGGGTGGGGGTTGCCCTTTTCTGAAGAGAAATGGAGGAGGAATGGATGGGAGGGGAAAACTGTGGGGTCTAGATATGAAAACAAACAAACAAAACATATATAAACAAAAAAAATTAACTAAAAATCATACCATGATTAGGCACAGTGGCTCATGTCTGTAAGGCCAGCACTCAAGAGGCTGAGGCAGAAAGATTGGTGAAAATGTGAGGCCAGCCTGAGCTATACAGTGAGTTTGAGGCCTGTCTTGACTACAGAGTAAGAGCTCCTCCTTAAAGAGCCTTGAGGTATTTGAAGGTAAAATGACAGAAAAGGTGTGTGAAAGAGGATTACATGAAGCAGAAAGAGCAGCATGTTGAAGGTGACGTGGGGAGGGGGGTCCTCAGATTCCTCTTCCCATTTACTCTAAGCAAGGCCTAAGCTAACCCATTTAAGCGGTCCTTTAGAACATAATTATGTACCTTTAAAACAAACCAACTGAGCCGGGCAGATCTCTGTGAGTTCGAGGCCAGCCTAGGCTACAGAGTGAGTTCCAGGAAAGGTGCAAAGCTACACAGAGAAACCCTGTCTTGAAAAATCAAACCAAAACAAAACAAAAACACCACCACCAACAAAAAAAACCTAACTGTTCATTTTGAAGACATCATCCATTTCAAATTAGCTGAATTAAGACACTTACAGATCCAGATTGTCTAACAAACTCTGGCAAACAGAATTCAAGTATCCAGTTTCTATTGCGTTGTGAGATACGTCAAACACAAAGAGGTACACTGGAGGTTGTGGTGGTCGTAACTAGAGGAAAAAGAATTCAATTAAATATATCCAACAGCATTACATTTGAACTCATGTGCTGGGGTCACACACAGCAAAACTACAACATCGACACTATTAAGGGCTAAGTGGAGGCAGCGCTGAACTTCTTCCTTGTTTACGGATTCCTCTCTCCATTTACTCTAAGCAAGGCCTAAGCTAACACATTTAAGTGGTCCTTTAGAACGTAATTATGTACCTCTGAAAAATACTGATTGTTCATTTTGAAGATACTACCCATTTCAAATGTAAGGGAGGAGAAGTGTGTCTTCACAGTTCAGAAGAGATCTCTTCAGGCAGGAAAGAGCACACGCCATCACAAGGCTCTGGCAACATTGGCAATGCTCTGATCATTGTGTGTGTGTGTGTGTGTGTGTGTGTGTGCACGTGCGTGCGTAGGGTGTTTTGCCTACATGTATGTGCACCATGTGCATACACCCTGAAGTCAGAAGGGAATGTGGATTCCCGGGAACTGGAGTTACAGATGGGTATCACCTCTCATGTAGGTTCTGAGAACCGAATCGGAGTCCTCTGGAAGTTTACCAGTGCTTTTAACTCCTGAGACATCTTTGCAACACCTAATGTTAGGATACTGATCGAGACAGTGCTAACAAAGGCGGTTTACTTCACAGTTATTTGTTAACTCATACATTTATGTTTGATTGACTTGTCTATTGAACATATTTATCATTCTCTTTTTTGTTTTTGTTTTTGAAAGGATTTCTCTGTGTAGTTTTGGAGCCTATCCTGGATCTCACTGTGCAGACCGGGCTGGCCTCGAACTCACAGAGATCCGCCTCCCTCTACTGCCTAAGTGCTGGGATTAAAGGAGTGCACCACACCTGGCTGGAAGAGCAGATGCTTGGGCTCTTTGACAGAGAAAGTGCAGAGGCAGGTGGATCGCTATGAGTTCAAGGCCAGTCTGGTCTCAAGTGTTACAGGACAGTCAGGGCTACATAATTAAGATCCTGGTTCAAATAAAAAAGAGCAAAAGTCATTATGAATGGCACCTGAGGAGTGACATTAGCGGCTGCTGTCTGGCTTAGAGGATCTCACACGCATGCGTGCACACTAATAAGTTAGTAGTCAAGGCTGGAGTTACATGCTAGTGTCATTTTCACAGTCCTTTCTTAGATGAAATCAAGCCTTAGTGAAAGAGACCTAAACTAAGAGGCCTGGGCCTTTTATTTATTTACTTTATTTTATGTCTATGTATGAATGCCAGCATGTACATATGTGTGCTAATTACATGCAGTGCACACAGAGACCAGAAGAGGGCTTCAAATCCCCTGAAACCAGAGTTACAACTTGGGTCCTGTATAAGAGCAGTCAGAGTTCTTACCTCTAAACCGTATCTCCAGCCCCTGGGGTTTTGGTTTGTTTGTTTTGAGATGATTTTATATAGCCCCCAGTGGCCTAACTCACATATAATGCAGGCTTGAGCTCCTAATCCTCCTGCCTCTATCTCTTAAGTGCTTGGATTACACTGCATTATTTGTAAAACACCGAAGTCTGATTTGACTGAAATATGAACTATGAATATGATCCCAATATTATATTGCAATTTGCTTGACACAGACAAGACACTGAAGTGGAACATCACACATCTTTACTCTCCGAATATCTGAATCTAACTCTGTGTGTGTGTGTGTGTGTGTGTGTGTGTGTGTGCATGCACACATGTGGGTTCTGGGGAGGGACACAGATCACCAGGCTCGCACAGCAAGCCCTTGGCCTTGTTGAACAGATACTTTCTCAGCTAAGAACAGAACTCTGGTAATGGCTATTACGTTGTTGGACTTCAAATTCAGGATCATGGCTGGGGGGATGGCTCACAACCATAGTCACACACTTGGAAGTCTAAAGTAGGTGAATTATGGGAACTTGGAAGCTAGCCTCAGCTAACTAGCAAATTCCAGGCCAACCATGGCTACATAGCAAGATCCTGTTTTACAACAAAACAACAACAACAACAAGAAACCATACCCTCCTCCTCCTCAAAAAAGCAAAGAAAAAGAAATCTTACCATGTATTCTGAAGGAGCCATGAACTCAATAGTAGCATTCTGAACCTCAGGTCTTCTGTGAGGTTCTCCATAAACTCTGGTTAAAGGGTTGTACATGAATTCTTCAGGAACTATGCAACACAAACAATATAGTGATAAAAGAATTAATTCAATACCTTACATTTGGATATTTTTCTTAATTTAGGGTGTTATAATTAACTTGTTCCAAGATAAAAAAAATAATGTAACAAATTGACTTTTAAAAAGGGATCCAGCTGGGCGTTGGTGGCACATGCCTTTAATCCCAGCACTCGGGAGGCAGAGCCAGGCAGATCTCTGTGAGTTCGAGGCCAGCCTGGGCTACCAAGTGAGCTTCAGGAAAGGTGCAAAGCTACACAGAGAAACCCTGTCTCGAAAAACCAAAAAAAAAAAAAGGGATCCATTCGCTGGGTGGTGGTGACGGACATGTTTAATCCCAGCACTCTGGAGGCAGAGGCAGGCAGATCTCTGTGAATTCGAGGCCAGCCTGGTCTACAGAGTGAATTCTAGGACAGCCAAGGCCACACAGAGAAACCCTGCCACCCCCCCCAAAAAAAAATTGATTTTAATTTAGCCTGGGTGAGATGCTGTATGTCTATAATCCCAGCATGTGAGAAACTGAGGCCAAGATGATCATCACCAAGTTAGGTGTCAGCCTAGGCTATATAGCAAATAAATACCAAGCCAACATGGGGTATAATGTGAATCCCTGCCTCAAAAATCAAAGGGCCAGCAAGATGGCTCAGCTGGTCAGGGTACTTGCAGCCAAGTCAACAACCTGAGTCTGATCCCTGAAACCCGCATTGTGGATGGAGAGAACTGATTCCAGCCAAGTTGTCCTCTTATCTCCATGTGCATATTGTGGCTTGTGCCCCCCACTCCCCAACCCCCAACACAAAGTAAATAAATGTAATGGGGAAAAAAAAAGGAAATAAATCACAACCACCACCAACAACAACCTAAAATCTTTATGTACTCAAAGGATAAACTACAGTTTATTAAATAGCTCAATGGCATATGAAGGAGGTTACAACTTTTATCACAACATCAGTTGTGTATTACTGAACATACACTCAAGGTGTTAAAGGTAAAGCCCAGTGGTGGTGGCCCACGCCTTTAATCCCAGCACTTGGAAGGCAGAGGCAGGTGGATCTCTCTAAGTTTGAGGGCAGCCTGGTCTACAGAGTGAGTTCCAGGATAGCCAGGGACACACAAGAGAAATTCTATCTCAAAACAACAACAACAACAACAACAACAAAAAGATTAGGTGAACTAAACACTATTTTTTTTCCTGAAGTTTTATAAAGTAGAGAATACACTTGGTTTTGTTTTGTAGCCCAGGCCAGCCTTAGCCTCTGCAAGGGCTCAGATTACAGGTGTGTGACACCACTCAGCTGTAGTCTCAACTCTTGATTAAAAATCTTCCAAAAAGCTATTTTTTTCCCTTCTCTCGGAGTCAAGGGCTCACATAGTCTGCCCAGGGTGGCTCTGGACTCTTCTGTATAGTCCAGGGATGACCTCCTGCCTCTGCCTCCCAAGTGCTAAAAATTCCAACACAATGCTGTTGGTTATATGATATTCTTCAAATATAAATTATAAAGTAGTTACTGAGATAGCACACTTCTTCAGTTACTGATCACACTGCATTCAACTAACCTAGTACTGCCCCACCCTGTTCAAAAGCAGTGAGGAAATGAGACAGCTGGCATTCTATGGACTTATTTTCTTTTACCCTAGGGGGAAAATTACACGAATTAATTTCAAAATAAATTATTTTTGGCTGGCAATATTGCTTAGCTGGCAGAGTGCTTGCCTAACATGAAAGAATCCCTGGGTTCAATCTCCAGCACTACATAACCCGGGTATGGTAGCATATACCTATAATTCCAGCACTGGGGTTACAAACAAACCTTAAACAATACCATGAACCATTCCACTTACATGCTCAATATACTTGTAAAATATTGTCTCAAAATGATCATCTCATTTCTGCCTAAAAGTATTGACTTATTTTTAAGTCTAAAGGCATAAAAAAGTCAACAGCAGCTCTCTGAACTAAAAGACTATCTATATCAAGTAAGTCAAAAGCTGTTTTTCTTCTGAGATAGGCTTTCACCATTACTACCATCCTGCTCAGACTCCCCAGTGGTCAGAATTAGAGCCCTGTGCCGGCTCCATGTCTCTCTATGTAGACCAGGCTGGTCTCTCAAGACAGGGTCTCGTTCTCTATGTACAACAGGCTGGTCTCTCAAGACAGGGTCTCTCTCTCTATGTACACCAGGCTGGTCTCTCAAGACAGGGTCTCTTTCTCTCTCTATGTAGACCAGGCTGGTCTCTCAAGACAGGGTCTCTCTCTCTATGTAGACCAGGCTGGTCTCTCAAGACAGGGTCTCTCTCTCTATGTACACCAGGCTGGTCTCTCAAGACAGGGTCTCTTTCTCTCTCTATGTAGACCAGGCTGGTCTCTCAAGACAGGGTCTCTTTCTCTCTCTATGTAGACCAGGCTGGTCTCTCAAGACAGGGTCTCTTTCTCTATGTACACCAGGCTGGTCTCTCAAGACAGGGTCTCTTTCTCTATGTACACCAGGCTGGTCTCTCAAGACAGGGTCTCTTTCTCTATGTACACCAGGCTGGTCTTTCACTTAGAGATCTACTTGCTTCTACCTTATGAGTGCTGAGATTAAAGAGGTGAACACCACCACCACCTGACATAAATGTCTCTTTAAGACAATGTTTCAAAAGCGCATACCATCATTAACTCGATAACATAAGTTACATTTCCACCTTCTTTGATCAAGAAAGTTGACAAAAGGGTTGATGTAAGTCCTGCATGAACGGCATCTCACAATTGTACTGGAGGTGACCACAGGCAATTGCTAGGGAAAAAAAAAAAATCAGAGCAAAGTTGTTAAAGGCAATGATTGTTAAGTTGACCAAGCAGACATTAATCTATCCCTTCTAAATAACTAGCAAGACATTTTAACTTTCGAGGGAAACCTAGGGCAAAAAGTGTGGGCACAGGCTCACACCTGGGGCCTGGGTGTAGGGAAGAGGAAATGGGCAGCAGCAAGTCTGAGGCCAGCCTGGGCAGCAGAGCAAGAGCTAATCTCAGAACACCACATGGGGGTGGCATCCACAATAAAATGTATCACTTAGAAAAGTACTCATCTTTTCATGAAGCATTCACACTGCAGACCAAGGCAGTACCCTATACAATGTGTTTTCAGGGACAAGCGACAAAGGAAATAGGAACAACATTCCCTGTTGATTAGACAGGTCTCACCATGTTGCCCAGACTAGTTTCAAACTCCTGGTCTCAAGAAATCCTTCTGTCTCAGCTCTCAGAGGAGAAAGTACATTCTAAAATAAAGAGGAATGAAACTGCTATATAGTCTTGATTTTATATTATTTTATTATATTAAGAGGCCTTAATTTTCCACAACTATTAAAAGCTAAACAGTATTCAAAGTTTATCATCTATACTAAGAGTTACGGGACAGGTGGCCAGCTGAGTGGGTAAAGGCACTTTGCAGCGCAGGCTGACAGCCTGAGTTTGATCCCCAGAGCCCACGTCAACAACTGGATGGTGTGGCAAGCATCTGTAATCCCAACAAATCTATGCGGGGTGGGAGGTGGAGACAGGAGAACCACCCAGAAATCCTTAGGCCAGCTAGCCCAGAGAGTTCACAGCACAGCAGAAGAAACAAAACAGATTGTCTCAGTAAGGTTGGGAGGTGAGAACTGACTCTCAAAAATGGTTTTCTTTTTTTTTTTTTTTTTTTTCTTTTTGGTTTTTCGAGACAGGGTTTCTCTGTGTAGTTTTGCGCCTTTCCTGGAGCTCACTTGGTAGCCCAGGCTGGCCTCGAACTCACAGAGATCCGCCTGGCTCTGCCTCCCGAGTGCTGGGATTAAAGGCGTGCGCCACCAACGCCCGGCTCAAAAATGGTTTTCTGATCTCCACCTGCAAGCATTCAAACTCACGTATCTACATCATACATACACAACAATAACAAAAAATAAAACTTCTTAGACTTCATATAAAACGAAACAACTAAAAACCTCAACTCAGTAAGGGAAGCTGAGCCTTGTGGCTCATACCTGTAATCCTAGCATTCAGAGGCTAAGACAGGAGGATTCTTATCAGTTCAAGGCCAGTGTGAGCTACGTAAACAAGCACAAGGCCAGCCAGGGCTATTACTTAGCAAAACAGCGTCTTTAGACAAACAAACAAAAATCAATAAGGGGTTTGCATCGTCTAACTCTGTGCGGCACCTGTCTAGCATTCACTGAGGCCTTCATCATCACCCCCAGTACAACCAAAATCAATCACCCAATCAAACAATAAAATCCTAACAACCACATGCTGATTCTCAGGAGCTTGTGAACACGTTTGGCTCCAGAGAATTAGGACAAAAGTGAGCTAAAGGTTTTTAGATTTTGAACAACTTCTATTTTATTTTATTTATGCACAGGCAGCAACTTCTTAGCGCAATTGACTTCACTCCAAGAGCAGCAGAGGGGGAAGCTAGGGTAAACGACTTTAATGGTAATTTATAACTTAGTTAAATAGAAAAGTTCAGGGGGGCTGGAGAGATGGCTCAGAGGTTAAGAGCACCGAATGCTCTTCCAGAGGTCCCAAGTTCAATTCCCAGCAACCACATGGGGGCTCACAACCATCTGTAATGAGATCTAGCACCCTCTTCTGTATACATAATAAATAAATAAATCTTTAAAAAAAAAAAAAAAAAAAAAAGAAAAGTTCAGGGTTTTTGTTTGTATTTTAAAGAAGTGTCTCAGGGGCTGGAGAGATGGCTCAGCAGTTAAGAGCACTGACTACTCTTCCAGAGGACCCAGGTTCAATTCCTAGCACCCACATGGCAGCTCACAGTTGTCTGTTACTCCAAGATCTGACACCCTCACATACACATACATGCAGGCGAAACATCAATGCACATTTATTTTAAAAAAAAAAGTGTCTCAATATGTAGCCCAGGCTTGCCTTAAACTCAAAATCCTCCTGACTCAGTTCCCTGAGTGTTGGAATCGCAAGTGCACAGCACCAAGCCTGGGCCCATCTTTTGGTTGTTGTTATGCCCATCTATACAGCATCCCATGGGTTTTTCAATACTTCCCTTACCTTGTTCTTAAATTGTAATAAAATTGTTGGTTGAATTAGAAATTAAAGAAGAAAATAACTGTCACGTATCAGACTTTATATTCATTCTTACACTGTCGGAGAAATACTTCACCACTTAGGCAATTTCCCCAAGGCATTTACTTTCTCTAAAGAAGCATACCACTAGGTCTTTGAAAGGGTGGAGCAGCAGACCCAAAGGAAGCTTGGCTTTATTCAGTAAGGCCTGCGTCTGAGGGATGTTAGTCAGCGTGCATCGAAATAACCTGTTGGGGAAGAAAATATACATGTCAATTGCTGCTATCATTATTTTAGGACAAAAAAAAGTGCATATCTTCATCTTAGATCAGATTACAAATGAACCATAGATTTAAAATTTTATACTGTTAAAATATTTAAATTGCCACGTGTGCCACATGAAACCATGAACTCAGCACCTAGGAAGCTGAGGCACTAGGATTACTTGTTTGAAGCCAGTGTGGGTCACAGTGAGACCATGTCTCAAGAAACTAAAACAAGGTGGCGCACGCCTTTAATCCCAGCACTCGGGAGGCAGAGCCAGGCGGATCTCTGTGAGTTCGAGGCCAGCCTGGGCTACCAAGTGAGCTCCAGGAAAGGCGCAAAGCTACACGGAGAAACCCTGTCTCGAAAAACCAAAAAAAAAAAAAAAAAAAAGAAACTAAAACAAGAAATTAAGTCAAAGACCTACTACTCATAAAGAATAGTCTCATCTGGCTTCTGTGTAAAACAGTCTGGACTAACAATTATTACTTCGAAATTAGTAGGTAGTGACTCAAATCCTCAAACAAAAACTTTATTTTTTAATTAATTCATTACTTAATGAATTTATTATTTTGTAGATGGGTTTTGGTATGCCACCTAAGCTGGTCTTGAACTCCTAGGCTCAAGTGATCCTCCTATGTCACCAGACCAAAGAGCTAGGACTACATGTACACACTGGTATACCAGGTCAGAGTTCACTGAAGAGTGGTTTTACTAAAGTTTTTAAAAATATTATGTCAAAATAACAAATTGTGCAATTTACGAGTCTTTACTACATACATTAATATGATTTAGGGACTAAAGAGGTGAGCATAATGTCTTTGAATCTGGAAGATTAAGTCAAGGAGAATAAAGTTTGAGGCCAGGCTGGGTGTGGTGGTGGTGGACGCCTTTAATCCTAGCACTCTGAGGCAGAAGCAGGCAGATCCCTTAAGTTTGAGATCAGCTTGGTCTATATAGTTAGTTTCAGGACAGCAAATGGCTATGTACAGAGATCCTGTCTCAAATCAAACAAACAAAAAAATAATCCCTGAACTTTGAAATATAGCTACACTAATGATCATGAATCTAATAATCTTATTAGAGCTAATAAAAGGAATAATCAATTCAAGGGACATAAATCTTTTCCCTAGCCGCCGCCACCACCACCACCACCATCACCCCACACACCCTTTTTTTAAGTTCCAGGACAATTTTACTAGAGTTTTAAAGGAAACACCAGGCCAGGCAAGCTGCAACTCTTATAAGGTGCCATGCTGTTTAAGCTGACTTAGAGATCAGACTCATGGTAGACAATGAATCCCATGGCTGGGAGGAGGCTTCAGAGAAACAGTAAGGAAGCCCAAAGTGTTAGGGAAAGCATGCTAAGAACAGGGGTGACAGAGGAGGAGTCACCACACTATTCAGGGTAATTCAGAAAATGAGCAGACTTAGGAAGCAGGATGGCCGCAATCTGTAGGAGACTGACAACTACATTTCTTTATTTAGAACATGCAAATCTCAGGTAAGCTTTAACAGTCCTATCTTAAGATACAGTCTACCTGTAACAGCTTATTCATAACACCTAACAAGCACACCAGAAAACTTGAGAACATGGTCACTGTCATAAGAAATGCTACTGAAGCCTTACTCTGGGTTACAGTTGAGTTTCTGGATGTCTTCATGCAAATTTGGAACCGGAGGCTGCAAAGGTGTCGAGGGAAGCATGTTCCTTTCTTGAAGAAGATTGACAACTCTTAGACCCTCTGGATGTAGACTTAATCCACTCATGCTCGCAGTTAAATGATTAGCACCTAAGGGAGTCTACAAACAGTTTCACAGTGAGTAAACTTTGTAGGTGGATAGACAGGGATAGCTTAGAAGAGCATCATCTAGACTCCTGGCCATGTTGAGGGTCTAGAGAAATAAGCAAGTACAAGAGCCTTCTAAAGGGGGCTAGAAAGATGGCTCAGAGGTTGGGAGCACTGGCTGCTCTTCCAGAGGTCCTGAGTTAAATTCCCAGCAACCACATGGTGGCTCACAACCATCTGTAATGAGATCTGGTGCCCTCTCTATCATGCAGGCAGAACACTGGATACATAATAAATAAATAAAACCTTTAAAAAAAAGTTTTATGAAATATTCATTTTTAGTCTAAATGGCTATAAAACATTCAATGTACCTTTTTAAAGGTTAAAAAAATATTAAAAGAAAGTTTACCTGAGCAAAGGCCTGGGGGCCACTTGGGTAATTCAGGGAGGAGGGTGGCATTCCAGCTGCACTAGGTGGCGCTGTGTTTTGGTAGCCAGGTGGTAGGGAGGGGTATGCATATCCCACACTTCGGCTCATTTTGGGGTTCTGATTAGTAAGCTGTGGTGTTGCTAGAAACAAGGTAACTTTTAAGTTCTATTTTATGTTCCTGAATACTTAAAACACCTAAATGATCCATTAAATTATGAAAATTATAACATCAATTTTTTGAATTACAGTTTCATTTATTGGCTTAAAGAGAACCAATCATAAGTAACAAGTAATAGCAAGATCAAAAATCTAGTTAATATAGACTACAGCCATAAACACACAGAAATAAGTTTAGCATAGTTAATTTACATCCATATCATATAATAAATTTCATATTCAGACTAAATTTCATTAAAAAAACTCTAATGAATACATCCTAAATGCAATTTAGGGACTTAGGTACACGGATATAAACACGTATAATTGATTAAAACACGGCACATAAAGCCCAAAGCTCCAATTCTAACAGGATGAAGAAACTTGTAAGCCTGGAAGTAAAAAAATATCAACAGTGGGTGCACATACACAACCAACTTTTTTCTCTTAGTTCCATACAATGAACACATATTACTTCTATAATCAGAGAAAAAAGAAAAACATTCATAAGCATCTCACCCAAGAAGCCACCTCTTTCAATTTCATCGTAAGGACTATGAGCCACCATAGATCCATTATTGGCATGTGATGGAACACCTGAAAAGCAAATTCATCAACAAGACTTAAATAAGTCTTCAAGAAATGAACTAATACCTAAAAATTTAGAAAACCCTTAATAAACTAATTAAGTCACAGCCTATCAAACATGTCAAAATGTTGCCAGGCATTGTGGCACATGCCTTTAATCCTAGCACTGGGAAGGTAGAAGCAGGCAGACCTCTTTGAGTTTGAGGCCAGCCTGGTTTACATGGTGAATTCCATGCCAAGGCTACATCGCAAACCCCTATCTCAACAACAAAACCACCACAAAAAACAAAAATCTGGTAGGTTCCGAGAACCTACTCAGGTAGCTCACAAACATCTGTAACTCCAACTCCACAGGGATCTGGTTCTTGTGTCTGAGGGTACCGCACACATGTGCACACACCCATACACAGATACATACTGAGAAATAATAACCTTTTTTGTTTGTTTGTTTTTCGAGACAGGGTTTCAAAAGATTTATAACAATAAATCTTTAAAGGCATCTGCCATCAAGCCTGTGGATGAACTGAGTTGATGGTCAGGAAGGTGTAAAGGAATGGATCCATATGCTGGAAGGAGTAAACCAACGTGTCTATAAATTGTACTCTGATGCTTGCATGTGTGCATGTACACACACACACACACACACACACACACACACACACACACAAATGTAGCAAAAATATATTTTAAAATTTAAAATATAGCCAGGCATAGTGGTGCATGCCCTTAATCCCAGCACTCGAAAGACAGAGGCAGGTGGATCTCTGTGAGTTCGAGGCCAGCCTGGTTACAAAGTGAGTTCCAGGATAGTCAGGGCACTGTTATACAGAGAAACCCTGTCTTGAAAAATAAATGAATGAATGAATGAATAAAGTTGAACACATCTAATCCCAACCCTTAGGAGGAGACAGGAGGATCAAGGGTTTAAGGTTGCCGAGTAGCAGTGGGACACACTTTGGATCCCAGCACTTGGGAGGCAGAGGCAGGTGGATCTCTGTGAGTTCGAGGCCAGCCTGTTTACAAAATGAGTTCCAGGACAGCCAGAGTTGTTACACAGAGAAACCCTGTCTTAAAAAAAAAAAAAAAAAAAAAAAAGGAGAGAGAGACAGAGAGAGACTGACAGACAGACCTAAGCAAACAAAACTCCCAAACAAGCAAATGCTGACAAGGATGTGGGAAAGCAGAACTCTTCCATACCATTACTGGGGATGTAAAACAGTGTAGCCATTGCAGAAAAGTATCCAAGTGCTTCAAAAACTAAAATTAGTATATCAAAGAGATGCCTGCATTCCCATTTATTGAACACTCCACAACAATAGCCAAGACATGGAACAAACTTAATTGTCCAGAAGTGAACAAATGGATGAAGAAACTGAGGTGTATCTACACAATGAAATATTAGTCATAAAAAGGAAGAAAGAGCCAGGCGGTGGCAGCGCACGCCTTTAATCCCAGCACTCGGGAGGCAGAGCCAGGCAGATCTCTGTGAGTTTGAGGCCAGCTTGGTCTACAAAGCGAGAACCTTGTCTCGAGAAAAAAAAAAAAAAGGAAGAAAGAGAGAATACCATGTTAAATGAAATAGGCCAGGCACAGAACGACAACTACTGTACATTCTCATTCATATAGAGAGTTGATCTCAAAGAATGAGGAGAACTGTAACCACATTACAGGAGGAAAGAAGAAGTTGGTTAACGGGTACAGAATAGTGTCAGGACGATTCCTAGAGTTCTTTTTGTTGTTGTTTGTTTGTTTGCTTTTTCAAGAAGGGTCTCTCTGTGTAGCTCTGGCTGTCCTGGAACTCATTCTGTAGACCAGGCTGGCCTCGAACTCACAGAGATCCACCTGCCTCTGCCTCCTAAGTGCTGGGACTAAAGGTGTGCACCACCACTGCCCAGCCAATTTCTAGAGTTCTATAGAGCACAATGGTGACTAAGTTAAAAATAATTTACTATGTTTCAAAAATATCTAGAGGGTTTTTGTTTATTTTGAGACAAGATCTCACTATACAGCTCAAGCTGGCTTCAAATTCAAGATCCTCCTGCTTCAGCTACCAATGCTGACAGGCACGCACTACCATGTTTGGCTTAGAAGAGATGATTATGTGTTCACCAATTACGGAATGACAAATACTTGAGATAGCAGATATCCTAATTATTCTGACTAGACGGATCATCACATATTATACATTTATCAAACCATCACACTCCACCCTCTAAATATATACCTTAAGTAGTAATTTTTAAAAAGCTCAAATGTGAAAATAAAAATTTAGATACTGGCAGGAGAAAGGACAGGAATATATCTTAGTGACTGAATGACTGCACAGCACACATAAGCCTCCAAATTAGACTCCTAGGTGCTGGGATTATAGGTGTGTGCTACCAAATACACAAATGTTTCGAGTAACTTAGATGCAGCTTTATGGAAAAGAAATATCAGTCTTGGAATCTTTTGTTTTCCTGGAGATTGAGAAAGAATCCTACAATATTCTATTTTAATGTATTCCAGAAACAGGCTTCTGAAGGACAGGATGTATCTATCCACATTCTCCTTTCAGTCCTGAGCTGAGACTCTGGGCAGTACCTCTGCCTTCTATTTACTCACCTTCTTGGGTGACAGTTGAATTAAATGGTGGGACTGCAGCCCTCGGAAGTGTTTTCTGGGGAGGTGGGCCTCCAGCTGGAGGGGGCCCGGGAGGAGCTCCTGGCTGAAAAGTGGTAGGCAGAGGTGGATTCTGTAAGGGAAGTGCAGAACCTATGGAAACATGGGTTTTTCACGTCATGTATGAACTCAGGACAAAGGTCTCAAACAATCTTTACTAAAACCAAACAGACATCTAAACTGAAATTTTAATAGAAATCAATAAAAAATCCATTAATAGAAACACACTAACTTCCAAATTTGTAATTCTATGTGTAGTCTATATTTTCTAACTCTGTCTTACCATGCTTCTTATCTGTCAGTTCTTAACGCAATATAAATAAACCAGCAGCCTATAATCTCAGCACTCAAGAAGCTGAGACAGGTCAGCAAGCTGGAAGTCAGTCCAAGCTGGGCTGCAAGGAAGACCTCGTCCCCACAGAAAGTACATACATACATTAGTCCAAATCACTCCTAGGGTAAATAAAATATTCTGATTATCTTTTTCACTAACTGATCATAAAAACCTTAAGAAGCCATATGAAATATCCCAAGAATAAATTAAAATGAATAAAATTTGATAATTTTTTTTTTGTGGGGGCAGTGGTTCGAGGCAGGGTTTCTCTGCGTAGCCTTGTCTGTCCTGGAATCTCTGCCTCCATGCCCAGCAGCAATTTTTTTTAATACAGGGTCTCACTATATAATACAGGGTGGCCTCAAACACGATTTAAACCTCTTGCCTCAGCTTCTCATATACTGGGATTACCAGGGTGTGTGAACATGTCTGGCACATTTTATTCCTTTTGTTTGCTTGCTAAAAATAGAGCATTGGACTAATTCTCCAATTTTTATTTTGTTTTGTCTGTTTTTATTATGGTATAACTTGTTAAACATAAAATTATGGAGCATTACTGCCTTGGTGGCTCCCTAATGTTATTCCTTCTCATTTTCCTTAATAAATCCACATTCATTCTGCTTAAAAATGAGATTATGGCCAGGCATAGTGGTACATGCCTTTAATCCCAGTAGGCAGGCAGAAGCAGGCTGATCCCTTTGAGTTCAAGGCCAGCCTGGTCTGCAGAGTGAGTTCTACAACAGCCAGGCCTACACAAAGAAACTCTGTCTCAAAAAAACAAACAAACATAGCCGGGCGGTGGTGGCGCACGCCTTTAATCCCAGCACTCGGGAGGCAGAGCCAGGCGGATCTCCTTGAGTTCGAGGCCAGCCTGGTCTCCAAAGTGAGTTCCAGGAAAGGCGCAAAGCTACACAGAGAAACCCTGTCTCGAAAAACCAAAAAAAAAAAAAAAAAAAAAAAAAAAAAAAAAAAACAAACAAACAAACAAACAAACAAACAAACAAAACAAAAACCAAAAAAAGAGATATTATGCCGGAAAGTGGTGGCGCACAACTTTAATCCCAGCATTTGAGAGGCAAAGCAGTGGATCTCTGAGTTCGAGGCCAGCCTGGTCTACAGAGTGAGTTCCAGGACAGCCAGGGCTGTTACTACAAGTTGTCTTCTACCCTCTTCTGCACCCTGGCACTCATACATACACTCACACATTAATCACATAAAGAGGATCTTGCAGATGATCCGGTTTTGATTCCCAGAACCTACACTGGGTCTATAACTCCTGTTCCAGGGAAGCCGATGCCCTCTTCCAACCTCTGTCATGGCACGAGGCATGCATGTAGTGCACTTACACAGATGCAGGTAGCTGGGTGCAGTGGTGCACATCTTTAACCCCAGCATTCGGGAGGCAGAGGCAGGTGGATCTCTTGTGAGTTTGAGTCCAGCCAGGGCTACAGAGCAAGATCCAGGACAGCAAAGGCTGTTAACACAGAGGAACTTTGTCTCGAAAAACAAAACACAAACAAACACAGACGCAGGAAAAACACTCTTGCACAAAAATGTAAATTTTGAAAGATTAGAATTTATGTGACTGTGTGTGTTTGTGTGCTTGAGTATATGTATGTTCACCATATGCATTCAGTGCTGCTGGAGGCCAGAAGAGAACATTAGGTCCCCTGAAGCTAGAGTTACAGGCAGTATGCAGTGCTACGTGGAAAATCAGAGTCCCCTCTCCAGCCCTTTGGTCGGTCCGTCCGTCCATCCGTCCGTCCATCCACTCTGTCTGTCTGTCTGTCTGTCTGTCTATCTATCTCGATCTATCTACTCTGTCTATCTATCTACCTACCTACCTACCTATTTGAGACGGGGCCTCATATAGCACAGATGAGCCTCCAAGTCATTATGTGGCTGAAGATGACCTTGAACTCTGATCCTCCTGCCTCTACCTCCTGAGTACATGATGCCATGCCTGATTTATGAGGTTCTAGGGAACTGGAGTTACAAACTCAGAGCTTCAGCTGGGCAAACACTACCACCAGGGCTCTCCTCTCAGCCCTTCTCCAGTTTGTGAGACAGAGTCACATTATATAGCCTTGAACTCATGATGCTCCTACCTCAGCCTGGGATCAGCGCTGGATTTTTTTTTGTAAGATTTATTGACTTTTATTTTATGTGTATGGGTGTTTTGCCTGTATGTGTGTCTGTGAACACATACCCACAGAGATCAGAAAAGGACATCAAATCTCCTGAAGCTAGAATGATTCTTGTGAGCTAACTAAAGTAGGTACTGTGAGTCAAACCTAGTTCCTCTGCAAGAGTAGTCAGTGCTCTTAACCACTGAGTCATCTCTCCAGCTCTTCGTGTGCTGGGATTATAGGCATGTATCCTTACACCTGGTTCCAAGACTTAAAAAAAGAAAACAAAACAAAAAAAGAAACTCACTGTTTTTATACTTGTTAGTGACGCAGTTAATACATTTTACCTATAGTAAACATGCATTTTATAAAACCAAAGGAACAAAGGTAGCCAAATATGAAAAATTTTAAAAAGCCATCTTCTACTATAAATTCTCCAGGGCCAAATAGAAAAACTTTTGTTATTAATAAACCTTATTGATCTTAGCAAAAATTAATCAGTGTTCACTGGGAAAGTAAAGATAAAGATTGCTGTTATGTGACTCCCTTATCAAGAAAGCACCCACTCATCTATGACCATATGCACAATTTAAAAGAACAAAGGGCAAGGTGCACTCCCAACTCAGCATTAATAAGAATCTACAACACCAAAAGATGTCTAACCACAAAGCTGCAATGACTTAATGTTTAACAAAACATAAGTTAGCTTACATGTGTTTTTCATGTCTTTTAGAACATTTTTGAATTGAGAATATGCTATATTTCATAAAAGTTTTTTTTTTTTTTTTTTTTTTTTTTAAGTATTTCAAGATAGGGTTTCTCTATGCAGCCTTGGATGTCTTGGAATTCATTCTATAGACCACAGTGGTCTTGAACTCAGACCTCCCAAGTGAACTTTAATCCCAAGGATTAAAGGTGTGTGCCTCCATGCCAGGCCATAAAAAAGGTAGGAAAAAAACAGAAAGCTGAATGTGAGAACTAGAAAGAGGTATAACTTAGATTAGTTTCTTCTTTCTCTTTCTTTCTTTCTTTCTTTCTTTCTTTCTTTCTTTCTTTCTTTCTTTCTTTCTTTCTTTCTTTCTCTTTCTTTCCTTCCTTCCTTCCTTCCTTCCTTCCTTCCTCCCTTTCTCTCTCTTTCTTATTTTAAAAAAAATTTTTTTTTAAGATTTATTTATTTATTATGTATACAGTGTTTTACATGCCAGAACAGGGCACCAAATCTCACAGATGGTTGTGAACCACCATGTGGTTGCTGGGAATTGAACTCAGGACCTCTGGAAAAGCAGCTGGTGCTCTTAACCTCTGAGCTATCTCTCCAGCCCTCTTTCTTTCTTACAACTTAGATTAGTTTTTCTTTCTTTCTTTCTTTCTTTCTTTCTTTCTCTCTCTCTCTCTCTCTCTCTCTCTCTCTCTCTCTCTCTCTCTCTCTCTCTCCCTCCCTCCCTCCCTCCCTTCCTTCCTTCCTTCCTTCAAGGTCCTATATCAAAGAAGGATTAGGTTTTTTTTTTAAAAAATTATTACTTATTTAATTTTATTTTATGTGCATTGGTCTTTTGCCTGCATGCATGTCTATGCGAGGGTGTCAGATCTTGGAGTTATAGACAGTTGTGAGCTGCCATGTTGGTGCTGGAATTGAACCCAGGTCCTCAGGAAGATCATCCATCTTTCCAGCCCATTTTTAATTTTTAATGAGTTATTTCCTGTGTATGTCACACATGGTGGTCAGAGGACAACTTGTAGAAGTCAGTTCTATCTTTCTCTCAAGTGAGCAGTGCACTGGGAACAGAAGAAACTTAAATCACCAGCGTTGGTAGATGGTGCTTCTTAACCTACTGAGTCATCTCATCCCTGTAGCCGTGTGCCTGTGTGTACGTACATACATACATACATCCACATATATCATTTTTGTTGTTTTTGTTTTTTGAGACAAGATCTTATTCTGTACCCTAGGTTGGCTTTAAACTCATGGTGATCTGGCTTACTTCCAAGTTACCAGTATTACAGGTTTGATCTGCCAAGCCCAGCTTGACACTGTAGTTTTTGGTTTTAGACTATCAAGCACAAGCTGAGAAAACAGATATTAAAACTAAGATTGTTTAGAGAGCCATACATTTATTTTACTTTCATTTCAATAGTTTATACAGTCTTCCCACATTCTCATTCTCTCTATCTCTTTAAAGATACAACCTTCGCAGGCTGGCCTTGGACTGTGATTTTCCTGCTTCAGCCTACCAAGTGCTGGGATTATAGGCCTATGCTACTGTACTCCCGGCCCCTTGCTTTTTATGTGGGAATGTTCAAAGTTGAAGTCCTTATTTATGGTTTTCTTGGTTAAGGCCAAGGAAATTAGAGGTTATTGATCAAGTACCCTTTTCACCAACGTTGTGCTTACACTCACTCACTCACTCACTCACTCACTCACTCACTCACTCACTCACTCATTCATTCATTCATTCATTTAGAGACAGGGTCTCACTTTGTAGCCCTGACTGGCCTGGAACTCATTATATAGATCAGGCTAGGCTTCAACAACTCATAGAGATCCAACTGCCTTTTCCTCCTGAGTGCTGTGGTTGATTGGTTTTTTGAGATGTTGCCCGGGAAGGCTCCCAAAATTCTAGACTTAAGTAATCTTCCTGCCTAAGCCTTTTGAGCAACTGGGAAGATAGATGAAACAGTTTCTCATTTTCTCTTAGACCTATTTTTATTATTATTTGTGTTTGTGTATGTATACATGTGTGTGCAGGTGCCCAGTGCCTAACGAGGGCATTGGATCCCTCCGAGCTGTTGTTACAGGTGTTTCCAGGTTGCTTGGCTTATTACATAAGTACTGAGATCTAAGCCTGTCCTCAAGATGGCACAGCAAGAACTCTAACAGCTGAGCTGTCTTTCCAGTCTCGAGAATAGTCTTTATATAATGTTTCCCCAAACTATTTTATTGTGCACTGAGCAAATTATTCAAGCTTCATATTTCTTAGCTGTCAAAGAGATTACTATAAAAACTTTTTTTTTTTTTTTTTGAGACACGGTCTATAGAGGTCTGGCTGGCTGAAATTCATGATTCTCCTGTCTCAGCTCCCCAAAAGAGAACCTACAGATATGCACCATCATATCCAACTCTGCTCTTAAGTGAGGACTCAGTAAGACAATGTATATATTAGTTTAGTAGGAAACAGGTGCCACATTGGGGGGCCTGGCTAATGTGGCCTTCTTGTTTTTTTGTGTAGTTTTTTGAAGGTTTTTTTTTTTTTTAATGCATGTGTGTGTCTCTGTGTGGGTTTGTGCACATGTGATGCTTGTGGAGTCCAGAAGAGGGCGTCAGATCCTCTGAAGCAGCCCTACATGGTGCTGGGAACTGATCTCAGGTCGTCTAAGAGCAATATGCACTTTCTTTTTTGTTTTTTGAGACAGGGTTTCTCTGTGTAACAGTACTGGCTGTCCCAGAACTTACTCTGTGGACCAGGCTGGCCTCAGACTCACAGAGATCCACCTGCCCCTGCCAGAGTGCTGGCATTAAAAGGTGTGCACCACCATGCAGAGCCTCAATATGCACTCTCAATCACTGTGCGGCCCAGACAAGCCTTGATTTCCCATGTGCTGGGATTACAGCCATGTGCTATCATACCCAGCACATTTTATTATTATTGTGTGCATGTGTGTGAATAACGTGAGGGGGCACGAGGCATAAATGCCATAACTGCGTGGAGGTCAGAAGACAGCTTTCTGGAGTTAGCTCTCTTTCCACCATTGCATGTTCTAGCGACTGAACTCAGAGCATTAAGCTTTCAGAAGCACTCTGGCCCACTGGGCCATCTTGTCAGCCTGCGAGCTTCACGTTTACTCCTAGCACACACTCTGAGGAAATGGACCAGCACAAACTTCCAAATGAAACGGCTAACATCAACAGCCATCTTCTTTTATGTATATTCCCTTAACTATATACAAATACTTTCCATCAAGCATGTAGCTTGTTAGCTGCTGAAAGTGATCTTATGGGGTGGAACAGGCAGGACTCAAGACAGATTGCAGGTCCCAGCGCTTGCTAAGCACACATCTGCAATTTAACCACATTCCCATGTCCCTGGGCTTGGCAGTGTATGTCTGCAGTCCCTGCACTAGGGACGCACAGGCAGGAGAGCTGCTCAAGGTCATCTTTAGCTGCACAGTAAACTCAAGGACAAAGCTGGCCCAAACTAAAGAACATCCTGTTTCCCCGTAGAAAAGGCTGAAAGAAGAAAGAGAAAAGCAAATCTGAACACAAGGCTGGGAGCCCAGGCCCTTGGTTCGCTCTCACTGTGACTACTGTCCTGCCAGAGCAGTTATCTGAAATTCATTTCCACTAACAGCAGGAGTCGTAACTTGCATGAAATATTTATTATTTTCTAGGACACCACCAAACCCTTTTCGCATGTGTCTATCCCCAATGCTAGGGTTTAGAAAGGCATATGCCACCACACCTGTCCTCTTTCAGTCCTATGGAAGTGACAGCACAAAAACGTAAGTCCCTGGAACTCTTTGGAGAGACTGAAAAAAAAAATAGCTTTGAGAACCAGATGTTTGGGAGGCTTGAGTGCAGGAGTTGCAATTCAGCAGAGACAGCATGATAAGACCTTGTCTCCTTAAAGAGAAAAGAAGAAGGAAAAAAAAAAGCCGGGCGATGGTGGCTCAGGCCTTTAATCCCAGCACTCAGGAGGCAGAGCCAGGAGGATCCCTGTGAGTTTGCGGCCAGCCTGGTCTACAGAGCAAGATCCAGGACAGGCACCAAAACTACACAGAGAAACCCTGTCTCGAAAAACAAAACAAAACAAAACAAAACAAAAAAAAAAAAAAAGGAAAAAAGAAAAAGAAAAGAAAAAATATCTACAAAGCAAAAGCAGTAAGAGTTCAGGAATGTAAGCAATCTATTAAGCTAACTTAAAGATGTGAGAAGAAACAAACTTATTTAAAAATTGACTGATTTTAAAAACCATCTTTCTCTAAGGCTTCAAGTATTCAGTGCAAATCTAATAGAGCAAGTTTCTCTACATTTCAAACACTCTCATGAGTACCTGGCTTTATGAGGCTGGTTTGAAGTGCAGGGTCTCCAGAAGAAACATACTGACGATCTGCTGTCAAATTTGTATTCCCAGATAGAGATGGCTGAGCTACATGAGGAAAATGATTAGTCTGTGGTCCTGTAGATGGATAGTTATATTGCCAATTCAAAGGTGGCGGTGGGTTGGCTCCAGGAAGAAAGCTACCAGAAGGCATTGGTGTAGCAGCTGGGTTCTGAGAAGTGGGTAGTGGCATTCGGGGAGTAGGACCACTGTGAAGTGAAGGTGGTACTGGACTGGAAGCCACAAGTGGTCTACTAAGAGTCTGCCCAGATCCCTGAGAACCACCATAGTTCGACTGTGCAGAGAATGGATTCAAAGTCTTTGCTGGCATTGGACGAGGGTAGGATCCTGGAAGTTGGGAATCATATCCTTGGCTTGATGACACTTGTGATGACATCAGTGTATTCTGGACAGGACCTTCAGATAAGACAGGAGAAAAATTAGTCTTGCAAACAAATGTAGCAGTGCTTTAAAAAATACAATAGGGAGCCGGGCGGTGGTGGCGCACGCCTTTAATCCCAGCACTCGGGAGGCAGAGCCAGGCGGATCTCTGTGAGTTCAAGGCCAGCCTGGACTACCAAGTGAGTTCCAGGAAAGGCGCAAACCAGCACAGAGAAACCCTGTCTCGAAAAAACCAAAGAAAAACAAAACAAAACAATAGGGGCTAAGAGTGTGGCTCACACAAAAGATCCTGATTTCAACACCCAGGAGCAGGGAACAACAAGTATAGCACTCAGAAGACTGATGCACGAGGATTGTAAATACCAAGATAGCCTGGGCTACGTGCGATTCTGTATCAAAAAATCAAAACAAGGGCCTAAGGAGCATTGGCTCAGCAGTGAGGAACATTTGCTATATGTTGAGCATGGTGATGCACGCCTTTAATCCCAGCACTTGGGACGCAGGGGCAGATAGGTCTGTGAGTTTGAGGCCAGTCTGGTCTACATGGTGAGTTCCAAGCCAACCAGGACTAACCTGGGAATGGTGGTATGTGCTTTCTTTTTTCCCCTGTTGTTTTTTTGAGACAAGGTTTCACTCTGTCCTGGAACTCACTCTGTAGACCAGAGAGGCATGAAACTCAAAGATCTGCCTGCCTCTGCCTCCCAAGTGCTAGAATTAAAGGCATGCACTGGCTTGTGTATGCTTTTAATCCCAGCATTTGGGAGGCAAAGGTAGGTAGATCTCCGGAAGTTCAAGGCTAGCCTGATTAACATAGGGAGTTCCAAGCCAGCCAGGGACTACGACAGTGAGAACCTGTCTTAAAACAAAACATACACTTACACACAAAACCAACAAAATAGTAAATATATTACACTCAGGGGCTAGAGAAATGACTGTGGTTAAGAGCACTGGCTACTCTTCCAGAGGTCCTGAGTTCAATTCCCAGCAACTAGATGGTGGCTCACAACCATCTATAATGAGATCTGATGCCCTCTTCTGACATGCAGACAGAGTACTCATAAATAAATAATTTTTTAAAAAGTTACTTTGGTCATGGTGTCTCTTCACAGCAGTAGAACAGTGACTGAGACAGAAGTTGGTCCCAGAGACTGGGGTATTGTGTGACAGGCCTGACTGTGCTATTTGTTGGAGGAATCTGGAAGATTCGGGGATTCAGACTAGAAAAGCAGCTGGACACTTTAAGCCGGGCTTAATGGGCCATCCCAGTAGGAGCATGGAAGACAGTGCTGAGGGCAATCTGAACTGTGGGGCCAGCTCAAGAAATTGCTGAGGGGAAGAACAGAAGTGGTCTGGAGAGTATTCTAGTGACATTCTGACAAAGAATGTGGCTGCTTCTTGTCCTTCTCCTAAACATCTGTCTGATCTACAGTGAAAAGGAGCAAGTGAGGCAAGAAGGAATATAAAAATTTACAGTTTGAAGATAAAGGAGCACCAGGAAATGTAATGGAGCAAGTCCAGGCTTCAGGAGAGAAAAAGTTTAATTGAACAAGGAAGTCAAGTTCCAGTCCCATCAAGCAGCAGAACTTGGTAGCTTTGGCCATGTGGTTCTGGCTTTAGAGTCAAGGATACAAGAAAAGGGTTATAGAATCTCCCTCCAAGGCTAAGGAAAGACGCTGAGGCCGTGTGTATGTGTGTGTGTGTGTGTGTGTGTGTGTGTGTGTGTGTGTGTGTGAGAGAGAGAGAGAGAGAGAGAGAGAGAGAGAGAGAGAGAGAGAGAGAGAGAGAGAGAGATCCCTGCATGGAGGCCTAGAGAGACCACTGTGTGAAGCTGTGAAGGTGAAGCCTGGATTTTACGGAAGACTTCAAGATGATGGAGATGCCAGGTTTGTAGGATACCTGCCAAAGATAGCTGCAGATCAGGGGTGGAACCAGCATCAACAAAGCTGAAAGGAGTTGGAGATCCTTTGATCTCAGACATGGAGATGCAGAATCTGAAGTTTGCCCTGCTGGTTTTAGGTCTTGCTTTGGCCCAATATTTCCTCACTATGCTCCCTTTCCTCCCCTTTGAAATGGTAATGTATATTCTGTGCCATTGCAAGTTGGAAGTATGTGATCTGCTTTTTTATTTTGATATTACAAGGGCTTACTGTTAAGAGAATCCTGAGTCTCAGAAGAGACTTGAATTTTTTGTTTTGTTTTATTTTTTGAGACAGAGTTTCTTTGTGTAGCTGTGGCTGTCCTGGAACTCACTCTATAGGTCAGGCTGGCCTCGAACTCAGAGATCTGCCTGTCTCTGCCTCCCGAGTGCTGGGATTAAAGGCATTAAAACCAATACCCAGGACTGGAGAGATGGTTCAGTGGTTAAGAGCACTGACTGCTCTTCCACAGGTCATGAGTTCAATTCCCAGCACCCACATGGCAGCTAACAACTGTCTGTAACTGCAAGATCTGACCATCCTCACACACATATACATACAGGCAGAACACCAATGCACATAAAATAAAAATAAATAAATTATTAAAACAAACAAACAAACCAACACCCAGCCGAATTTAGACTTTTAAGCAGTGTTGAGACTGAAAGAATATGGGGACTTCTGAAGTTGGACTTAATGCACTTTGCATTACAATATGGTACAAGCTTATGGAAGCCAGGGAGTGGACTGTGGTGGTTTGAATAAGAATGGCCCCATAGGCTCATATATTTGAATGCTTAGTCATCGGGGAATGGCACTATTTGAGAAGAACTAGGAGGTGCAGCCTTGTTGGAAGAAGTATGTCACTGGGAGTGGGCGCTGAGGTTTCAAAAGCCCAGGCCAAGCCCAGTTCTCTCTCTTCCTGTGGCCTGCAGAGGAGGATGCAGCTCTGTTACTGCTTCAGTGACATGATTGCCACCATGTTTCCTGCCATGATAATAATGGACTACATCTCTGAAACTGTAAGCTAGCTGCCCCAATTAAATGTTTCCTTTTTTAAGAGTTTCTGAGACAGGCGCAGCGGCAGCTGGCAGAGGCGGGTAGGCCCAGTGGCCGGCGGAGGCAGGCAAGCCCAGTGGGTGGCGGCCAAAACACAGTTGCAATAAAGACCAGAAACTGAGCTATTCACCGACTGAAAACAGCTGCCCCTGAAGAAATAGCCCAATAGCACCAATTTAACCAAGAACCCCTACTAAACAAGACTAAAAATTAGAACAAGAGAGACACTCTCAGACACAGATACCACCTGCACCGAGCAGAGGAAGAGATGAGTAGACGCCAGTGCAAAAATACAGACAACAACATAAAGACCTATATGGCAACATCAGAACTTAGCGATTCTACACCTGCAAGACCTGAACATACCAAGACAGAAGAAACAGAAGAAATCAACCCTAAAAATGACTTTAAGAAGATGATAGAGGCCCTTAAAGAAGAAATAAAAAATTCCCTTAGAGAGGAAATAAAAAATTCCCTTAAAGAGGAAATGAAAAACTCCATTAAAGAGGAAATAAAAAATTCCCTTAAAGAAATGGAAGAAAAAACAAACAAAAAATGGGAAGAAATCAAAGAAAACGAAGAAAAAGCAATTAAACAGATGAAAGAAACATTCCAAGATCTGAAAAATGAATTTGAGACAATAAAGAAAACACATGCTGAGGGAATGCTGGAAATAGAAATCCTGACTAAACGAACAGGAACTATAGAAACAAGCATAACCAACCGAAAGCAAGAGATGGAACAGAGAATCTCTGACACTGAAGACACAATAGAGAAAATAGATTCGTCAGTCGAAGAAAACACTAAAGATAAAAAAGTCATACCACAAAACGTCCAAGAAATTTGGGACACCATGAAAAGACCAAACCTAAGAATAATAGGGATAGAAGAAGGAGAAGAATACCAACTGAAAGGCACAGAAAATATATTCAACAAAATCATAGAAGAAAACTTTCCTAACCTAAAGAAAGAAATACCTATGAAGATACAAGAAGCTTACAGGACACCAAATAGGCTGGATCCAAAAAAAAGTCCCCTCACCACATAATAATCAAAACATTAAACACACAGAATAAAGAAAAAATATTAAGAGCCACAAAGGAAAAAGACCAAGTAACATATAAAGGCAAACTCATCAGAATAACACCAGACTTCTCAATAGAGACTATGAAAGCTAGAAGGTCCTGGACAAATCTTATGCAGACACTAAGAGACCATGGATGTCAACCCAGACTATTATACCCAGCAAAACTCTCAATCACCATAGGCGGAGTAAACAAAATATTCCATGATAAAACCAGATTTAATTAATACTTGTCCACAAACCCAGCCCTACAGAAAGCACTAGAAGGGAAAATCCAACCAAAAGAAGCTAAACACATCCATGAAAACTCAGGCAATAGATAATCCCACACCAACATACACCAAAGAAGGACAACACAACACAACCACAAAAAATAACAGGAATTAACAATCACCGGTCATTAATATCCATCAATATCAATGGTCTCAACTCACCTATAAAAAGACACAGGCTAACAGAATGGATAAGAAAACAGGACCCATCCATCTGCTGCATATAAGAAACACACATTAACATCAAAGACAGACACTACCTCAGAGTAAAGGGCTGGGAAAAGGCTTTCCAAGCAAATGGACCTAAGAAACAAGCTGGTGTAGCTATCCTAATATCTAATAAAATAGACTTCAAACTAAAATCAATCAAAAGAGATCTATCTACCAGACTGAAACTTAACAAAGAAGTAAAGGACCTAACATATGACTCAAATGGACTTAATAGATATCTACAGAACATTCCATCCTAACACAAAAGAATACACCTTCTTCTCAGCACCCCATGGAACCTTCTTAAAAATTGACCACATGCTTGGCCACAAAACAAATCTCAACAGATAAAAAAAAATTGGAATAACCTCCTGTATCTTACCGGACCACCATGCCTTAAAGTTGGACTTGAACAACAACAAAAATTATAGAAAGAGTTTCCTTGTCATGGTGTCTCTTCACAGCACTATAACAATGACTAAGATAATATCACCCAAATGGAGACAACCACCACCATCAACAGAAGGATAATCCTGTGGTATGTATCTATACAGTGAAATATGATTTGGTCATAAAAATAAGCATTGCTAAACATGCTATAAATGAATAAACCTTAAAAATATCACAGCATGTTGGGCCTGTAGTTCTTACTCAGCAGAACAGCGTCTACTGCTAAGTTAAAAATATCACATAATGTTGGGCCTGTAGTTCTTACTCAGCAGAACAGCATCTGCTGCTATTTATGAGGCCCCCGAGTTCACTTCCCACCACCACACACACATAATCTTTTAATTGAAAGAAGCCAGACACAGGAGGATGTAATTAGACATGCATTGTATAATTAACCTATATACAATGCCCAGAATAGGAAAACCCAGACACAAAAGCCAATTCATGGTTGGGGCACTAGAATAATGGCTAAGGGTTTTGCTTGTCTTTGGCGGTAGTAACATTTTGAAATGTGGGCTGAGATACTGAGATGGCTCATTGGGTAAAGGCATTTGCCATGTAAGCTGACAACTTGAAGTCATAACAGCAGAAGAGAACCAACTCACCAAAGATGTCCTCTGCCCTCCACATGTGTGCACCATGGCACGTGTACACCCCATCACACACACACACACACACACACACACACACACACACACTAAAATAAAGTGTTGTTTTCTTTAAGTCTGCATACCAATGCCAGGTATGCTAGCTCATGCTAGCTCATGCCCATAATCTCAGGATTCCAGAGGCTGAGGCAGGAAGATCTCTGTGACCTCAGAGTATGAGGCCAGCCTAGGCAACAGACATCCTGCTGGGGGGGGGGAGGGCTTCCATACTACATACCTGGTCATTGTCATAAAACTCTCCCATCCTGTAGATATGATGACCTTCGAGGTTGCTGATGTCTAAGAGGGTTGCTCTTCCCCACGCCCTGCTTGCTCTTATGGATCTGGCTGCTCATATGAACAATAAAAATGTTTCTCATGTTCTGTTAACTGTCTACCAAATTACTGCATTCCAGCAGGAAGGTCATGGGATTCACTGATATAACTAATCAGAAGCACAGGTCAGAAACCTGGACTTGGTACTAGCATCTGAAGCAACTTGTGGGGCTGAATCCTTATCTGACCTGAAGAACCTGGTGCTATCTCCAGGTAGATGAGGTCACAACTGAACAGGACAGGTTTTGCACTGGGTTGTCACACTTGGTGTCCACTTTAGAACTGTGTGTGCCCACACCCAGCGTGGTCACAGGAGGACTCTCCGTTGTATGAAGCAAGCACAGACACGTTTGTTCCTTTACTACTGACCTCTTCACAGCGCCATTGTTAAGTGTCCTCCAGGAGGCATGCCCCTCCCTCCCAACAGACCTCACAGGTGCCTGGAAACACCTGCAGCAACATTCCATCCACACACCATTCCCTTCACAGCAATTACCGGGCAATTTGTTTCTCACTCTTTTTTTTGCACTCCATTCTCTTAAAGCAAGTAGAGGAGGGACAACTGTTTTCAAGGTATTTGTTTCCCCTAACTGCTTGTCCACTTCACATTTCCCTAGTAAGATTGCATTAAAAACCCTAAATAAGCCAGGCGGTGGTGGCGCACGCCTTTAATCCCAGCACTCGGGAGGCAGAGGCAGGCGGATCTCTGTGAGTTCGAGGCCAGCCTGGGCTACCAAGTGAGTTCCAGGAAAGGCGCAAAGCTACAGAGAAACCCTGTCTCGAAAAACCAAAAATAAATAAATAAATAAATAAATAAATAAATAAACCTAAATAAGTAGCTGGGCATGGTGATGCACACCTTTTATTCCAGTACTAGGGAGGCAGAGGCAGGCGAATCTCGAGTTTGAGGCCTGCCTGGTCTATGTAGTGAATTCAAGGACAGCCAGAGCTACATAGTGAGACTGTCTCAAAAACCAAACCAAACCTAACCAAAAATAAATACCCTAAATACCTTTTTCCAGTTTTTGTATTAAAAAAAAAAAAAGATTTCTTTTACTACTTTATATTATGTGTGTGTGTCTGTATGTGGGTGCCCACAGAGGCAAGAGGTGTTGGATCCCCTAGGGCTTGAGTTACGGTAGTTGTGAGCTACCTGATGTGGGTACTAAGAATGGAACTTGGATCCTCTAGAAGAGCAGGAAGTTAACTACTGAGCTACCTCTCTGGCTCCATGGGATTTAGGTTTTTGGTTGTTTGGTTTTCTTGTTCTTTTTGTTTGTTTGTTTGTTTTGTTTTGTTTTTCAAGACAGGGTTTCTCTGTATAGTTTTGGTGCCTGTCCTGGATCTCGCTCTGTAGACCAGGCTGGCCTTGAACTCACAGAGATCCATCTGGCTCTGCTGGGATTAAAGGCATGCACCACCGCTGCCGGCTTCTTGTTCTCTTTAAGAGAGCATCTCATATGCCCTATCTGGTCTTGAATTCGCTATGTAGGAAAGGCTGGCCTTGAACTCCTTGATCCTCTGCCTCTACCCGCCAAGAGCTGGGACTGCAAGCATATGTCATATAGCCAGCAAACATTTTTACTTTATTAACCAGGTAGTCATCTGTGGCTCTATTAAGGACAGTATGGGGAACATGTGGGAATAGAGGTTGTCTTAGTTAGGGTTTCAACTGCTGTGAAGAGATACCATGACCACAACTACTCTTTTTCCTTCAAGACTGGGTTTCTCTGTGTGTAGCCTTGGCTATCCTGGATCTCACTCTGTAGAACAGGCTGACCTGGACCTTGAAGTCCCAGAGAACCGCTTGCCTCTGCCTCCCAAGTGCTGGGATTAAAGGTGTGTGCCGCCGATGCCTGGCTGCAGCTACTCTTATAAAGGAAAGCATTTCATTGGAGCTGGCTTACAGGTTCAGAGGTTCAGTCCATATCACTATGGCAGGAAACACGGTAGCAGCACAGGCTGGAGAAGGAGCCCAGAGCTCTACATCTGGATCCGCAGGCAGCAGGAAGAGAGAGACACAATGGGCCCAGCTTGGGCATCTGAAACCTCAAAGCCCACCCCTGTGACACACTTCCTCCAACAAGGCCACATCTAATAGTGCCTCTCCCTATGAGCCTATGGAGGCCATTTTCATTCAAAGCACCACAGAGCCCAAATTAAACAAAGAAGTAACAAATCAAAAGAGGGTCAATTCAGCACAGAAAGATGCTTCACACTCATGCCAACAGCAGCTTCAGAATCAAAGAGAAACCTACAACAAGGATACAAATTGAGACCCCAGGTCTAACCTTAGTAAATTTCCATTCTATAAGACTCATGGAAGTCAGGCATGGGGACTACGGTAGTTTGACTGTAATTGGCCCCCACAAGCTCATGGGGAGTGGCACTAATAGGAGGTGTGGCTTTGTTGGAATAGGTATGGCCTTTTTAGAGGATATGGCCTTGTGTCACTGTGGAGGCAGGCTTTGAGGTCTCATACATGCTGAAGCCACACCCAGTGGTTCATATCACTTCCTGTTTCCTGCTGATCAAGATGTAGGACTCTCAGCTCCAACACCATGTCTGCCTGCACATAACCATGTCCCACCATGATGATAATAGACTAAATCTCTGAAACTGTAAGCCACCCTATTAAATGTTTTCCTTATAAGAGCTGCTGTTTTCCTTATAAGAGCTATATGGGGGCTGGAGAGATGGCTCAGTGGTTAAGAGCACTGACTGCTCTTCCAGAGGACCCAGGTTCAAACCCCAGCACCCACATGGTAGCTCATACCTGTCTGTAACTCCAAGATCTGACACCCTCATACAGACAAACATGAACATAAAATAAAAATAAATTCTTAAAAAAAAAAAAAAAAAAAAGCTGGCAGTGGTGGCCCATGCCTTTAGTCCAGGCAGAGGCAAATCTCTGCGAGTTCAGGGGCCAGCCTGGTCTACAGAGCTAGTTCCAGGACAGCTAGGGCTACACAAAGAAATCCTGTCGGGGGGGGGGGGGGGGGGGGGGAGTTGCTGTTTCTTGATCACGGTGTTTCTTGATCACGGTGTCTCTTCACAGCAAAAGAAACCCTAAGAAAGACAGTAACTCCCATTTGTAACCCCAGTACTTGGGAAGCAGACACTAGATACTGTGAGTTGGAGGCCTGCCTGGGCTCTAGTAGGAGACACTATTTCACTCTTCTCAACAGGCCAGAAATAACTAACAGAATCCAGCACCTGGAAGAGTGTATGTATGCCTCTACTGAGAGTCACATACATTTTGGAATGGACTTTAGAAACTACCGATTTAAACTGGATGTTACAGCATACATCTGTAATTCTAACAATTTGGAGGCAGAGACAGGAGGATCCCATCAAGTTTTTGTATTTAAGTGTAAGTCCCATTTTATTTTTCCAAGGCGTTTTTTCTCCTGTCTTTATGAAGCCACCTCTTTACATGGGCTTTGGTGGAGGCCATGGTGCAGCACCAGCAGGTCTAAATCGTGGTGGGGGTGTTCGGTCCTTGTGGGCTTCACGGGATCGATTCCCGACTACCTTGCTATGAACAGCACAGCTCATGCAGTAATGCAGCGTGACAGAGCTTGGGAAGCACATAACCGTCGAAGACACTTCCTTTGGATATGTCCCTGACAGCAGCAGCCTCTACAATGTTCCAAATAACGAACTTCTTAATGGCCTTGTCTTTGGGCATGCACCAAGCGCAGTTCGTGCAGCAAAAAGATGGAACGCTTCACGAATTTGCGTGTCATCCTTGCGCAGAGGCCATGCTAATCTTCTCTGTATCGTTCCAATTTTAGTGTATGTGCTGCCGAAGCCAGCAGGGATCCCATCAAGTTTAAGGCCAGCCTGTTCTACATGGAGTGCTGTAGGCCAACCATGGCTACACAGTAAGATTCTGTCCTGAGAAAAAATGGCTGCGGCGGCAGCAGCAGCAGCAGCAGCAGCAGCGAGGGGGATATATACAAACACATACACACAGACGTTCAGGCCAGCTCTGATAACTTAACAAAACAAAACACTGTCTCAAAATAAAGTTTTAAAAAGGGGGAAGGAGCCAGGTGCTGGTGGCGCACACGTTTAATCCCAGCACTTGGGAGGCAGAGCCAGGCGGATCTCTGTGAGTTTGAGGCCAGCCTGGGCTACAGAGTGAGTTCCAGGACAGGCTCCAAAACTATGCAGAGAAACCTTGTCTTGAACACGCCCCCGCCAAAATAGGGGAGGGGGAGCGGGAGGGGCGGGGAAGAATGCCTGGATATGTTAGTTCTATGACAGCATGCTTGTTAGCTATGTGAGAGACCATGTGCTCAATCCCCAGAAACCCCAAAACAAACAAAAAACTCACTGATATAACTTTTAAAATAATTGATGTCTTTATTATTCTTCATAAATCAAACAAAATTAAAAGAATCTTTCTGACAGTATCACACCAATTAATACAAAAATTATGATTTATAGCCAGGTGGTAGTGGCACACACCTTTAATCTCAGCACTCGGGAAATAGAGGCAGATGGATCTCTATGAATTCAAGGCCAGCCTGGTCTACAGAGTGAGTTCCAGGACAGGTTCCACAGCTACACAGAGAAACCCTGTCTCAAACACACACACACACACACACACACACACACACACACACACACACACACACACATATGTTTCCTCAGTAAGCCTGCTAAGCAGTTATGAACACATTGAATTAACTACCTCTTTCATGTAGAAGAAAAGGCTAGTCCTGGCAGTTGAGGCCGATAACTTGGGAGGTTGAGGTAGGGAGGATCACATGTTTAAAGCCTACCCAAGCTTCAGGCCAACCTGAGCAACTCACTGAGACTGTCTCAAAAATTTAAAAATACAAAAAGGGGTAGGGACACTGCTCACTAAGTACACATGAAGCCCCAGGTTTAATCCTCAGTATCATATAATAAATAAACAAACAAAATGTAAAGGAAACAGATATGTCCCTAATGGTTCTCCTTAAAATTCTAAGTAGGATAAAGACTGAGGACGTTTTTATTCTTCAGCCACTCACTCACTAGTACATTTTACACTGAACCACTATTTAGCTGGCAGTTTATATTTGCCAACTATTACACATGAACCTAAAAGAATGACTAATTTAAAATTAACTCAGAGGGCTGGAGAGCTGGCTCCATGGTTAAAAGCACTGGCTATTCTTACAGAGGATTTGAGTTCAATTCCAGCATCACATGGTAATTCAAACCTGTAAATCCACTCCCAGGGAATTTGAGAACCCAGGGGATCTAACTTAGTATCTCGTCTCATGTCATTAATCAAAATATATTCTTCATCTGAAGAATTTGTCAATAAAAAGGAAAGAAAAGCCAGTTGTGGTGGCATTTACCTATAACCACAGCATTTGTGAGGTGGAGACCTGAGGATCAGAAACTTAAGGAAATCTTTGTTACACATTTAGCCTGAGGTGAGTCTGGGCTACATGAGACCCAGTCTCAAAAACATAAATAAGGGCTGGAGAGATGGCTCAGAGGTTAAGAGCACCGACTGCTTTTCAAGAGGTCCTGAGTTCAATTCCCAGCACCCACATGGTGGCTCAAAACCATCTGTAATGAGATCTGACACCCTCTTCTATATACATAATAAATAAATAAATCTTTTTTAAAAAAAACACAAATAAAGCTGGGCGGTGGTGGCGGCACGCCTTTAATCCCAGCACTTGGGAGGCAGGCAGGCAGATCTCTGTGAGTTCAAGGCCAGCCTGGGCTACAGAGTGAGTTCCAGGAAAGAAGCAAAGCTACAGAGAGAAACCCTGTCTCAGAAAAACCCAAAAAATAAATAAATAAAAATAAATGGGGCTGAAGGCATTGACCGCTCTTTTTAGATGACTGGAGGTCAGTTCCCAGCACCACACCATGTGGCTCCCAACTCCATGTAACTCCAGCTCCAGGGGATTAGACACCCTCTTCTGGCCTCTAATGGCGCGCGCACACAGACAATTAAAATAAATAAAAGCTGGGCACCCATCACTCGGGAGGCAGAGGCAGGCAGATCTCTGTGAGTTCAAGGCCAGCCTGGTTCCAGGACAGCCAGAGCTGCTACACAGAGATACCCTGTCTCAAAAGACCAAAACAAAATTGGGAACTCTTTTTTTGGTTTTTCGAGACAGGGTTTCCGGAACATGGTCTGTAGACCAGGCTGGCCTTGAACTCAGAGATCTGCTTGCCTCTGCCTCCTGAGAATAAAGGCATGCGCCATCACCTGGCAGAACTTATTTTAAAACATGTATAGGTATTTTTTGTTTATCTCTGCACCACATGCCTGCCTGGTGTCCAGAGAGGCCAGAAGAGGGCAACGGATACCTATTCTGGAACTGAAGTTACAAGTGAGGGACTTCATAGGTGCTGGGGCTTGAACCCTGGTCCTCTGCAAGAGCAGTAGTTGCTCTTGACCACTTGAGCCCGCTCTTCAGCCTCCCCAACTAGTAATTCTTAAATGTGCTAGACACTATGTGGGCTCTGAAGTCACAAGGCTTACAGGTTGAGGGAAGTTAGATATTCTTTTAGAAAAGTACAGCCTACCAGGGCAAGGAGAAAGGAGACTGTCCCTCTCAGCTTCCGTTCTATCTGTAAAGGGAACTATTAGGTAAACAGCCCGTGGAAATGAAGTTAACAAAACTGCAGTCTCCTAACTGCCTTGGCAAGTCGGTTCAAAGAGCCAGCAAAGGAGGCACAGAACGACAGGAGCGCGTCCTTCCCTTTAGCCTTACCAAAGGGAAGGTGACAATCAGGAGGAGATGCCAGGCTCAGTTGTCCTGCAGCCTCACTATCAGTGTTTTGCAATGGAAATATGTACACAAGTCAGTATTAACAACCTGAGGGAAACCTTCCTAGATGATCTTTAGGTTGTAATGCAACATAACAACATATCACAGAGCAAAAAGGTTTGGTGTAAGGAATACAGCAAGAAAACAATTTACAGAAAACGAAAACAGCCACTCTTGCTACGTCTTGGTTCAAGCTAAATGATATCCTAAGATCTAACTGTACTGTAACACGTTAACTTACACAAGCACATTAAACAAACACCTTAAGAAATTCCACCTTTAATCCCAGCACTCGGTAGACAGAGGCAGGTGGACCTCTGTGAGTTTGAGGCCAGCCTGGTCTACATAGTGAATTCCAGGCCAGCCAGGGCTACACAGAGAAACCCTGTCTCAAAGAAACAACAAACAAACAAATCCCACCACCAACAACAAAAGATTATAAAAGACTGAGGAGGAAAAGAGAGGGAGAAATGATGTAATTATACAACAATCTCAAAAAAACAAAAAAAATCAACAAAAAACCACCCCTACAACCAAGGGGGGGAAAAAAAGACTGAAGTGATACCTCATGAGTTTTATATTTGCAGGCATGGGTCTACTACTTACTTTTTTTTTTCCCCTAAGAGTATATTTGTGTAGCTTTGGAGCCTGTTATGGATCTCGTTCTGTAGACCAGGCTGGCCTAGAACTCACAGAGATCTGCCTGCCTCTACTTCCCAAGTGCCAGGGTTAAAGGTGTGCGCCACCGCCTGGGTTTCTACTACTTACCAGCTCTAAACAACCCACACGAGAGAGCTCTCTTATTCTCTCTTACACCCAAGGTCAGAATATGGACGTGCAACAAGTGTATGTTTAGCTTTGACCAAAGGAACGGGAAATTCCAGCTCTGTAATCAGGGCACTGGAGCAGCTGAAACAGGAGGATTGCCACAAGTTTCAGGCCAACTGGAGATACAGAGTGAGACACTGTCTCAAAAAACTAACTAAATTCAATGAAATCTCTCCAGCACTGATTAAATTCCTGCAACATTGCAAAACCCTGAGAATTACACTTGCAAGTACCTCATGGGGGCATGTGCAGAATTTGCCACTTAAGTGCAAGTTATAAGAAAAACCCAGACCAGAGACATCTTGCTTAATTGTTTTCACCTTAAAGGGAATGACTGCAATCTCCTGTGCAAGTGTTACCGTCACAGAAGAAAATGTAGTTTACATAATCTGTTACTATAAACTTAAGAACCAGTTCAAGTTAACTTGTCAATGCTTCTGCTTCTCTTGCCCTGCCCACATAGCTGCCTACCCACTGACATTTTTAAGTCTTATGAAGAGTCCTCTTTGTAAAGAAAACAGTAGTCTTCTTTAAATGCATTGTAACCAGCAATTTTAGTCACTGGCTATTTTCTCCAACTTCAATGGGCACACTAAGTACTTCAGAATTATTCTCCCTGTCTTCTTCCCACAAAGCAAAGATTTGTAGGCTAATTTGCAAGTAGGCAGAAAATGTGTCTTTATCATATCAATTAAAATACGCTTAGCAATTCACGCTGTAGGAAAACTTCAGGAATCCTAGAAGAGGTATCAAATTATAAGATTTTCTCATGCCAAATGATAAATTATAGTGCCAGATGTACACTCTCCTCGGGTTCAGAGAGTTGGGTCTAACTACGTTCCAAGTGAGGAACAGGCCTCTAGAAACGAACCCTAGCCTTCCATCTATTTGGTTCTTCCACAACCGAAAAACTGCCCAGGCGGCCCAGGGACAGCTGTGGGGAGATCCTTGGAGAAAGATACCTGGAGGGATGGGTAAGTCCTAAAGGGGTCTGCCAAAGGCGGAGTCATTCATTCATCTCCGCAAACTCGGACTAATAAACACGACCCGCACCCCACCGCGCTTCGAGCTCACAGACCCGAGATGAACCCTGCCCTCCAGGACACCGGACTAAGGTGGCGCGGAGGGTGATGCCACCCAGACACTATGACCTCCGTAAGGCAGTTCTGAGGAACTGATTTCCTCTGCGATCCTTTTTCACCTCTTGTTTCTCTCAGACGCTGCATACCGCAGGTGCTTACTGTTTGCTGGCTGGATGTATAAATACATGTGAAACTGCCTCACCAGCGCGGGTGTGCAGGTGCACGGCCCCTGGTCACGATCTGCCACTCCTCCAGGCACACCCGGCCCGGAGGTCTCCGGGGCCCTGGCCGGGCCGTCCTCCCCGCCCCCAAGCGGCACTCACCGTTGGTGTAGGGGGACCCCGCGGCCGAGGCGGCCCCGTTCTGGGCCTGGAGGCCGGCTGCGGCGCCGCGGGCGGCCGGGATCCCGGGCTGGGCCATGGCGCCCGGGGGTTCTCAGGGTAGGACGGAGTCGTCGGGGTCGACCGCAGCGCCGAGCCAAGAGCTCCAAGAGGAAAGCCGCGGGAAGGGAGCGGGAAGCCGGAGAAGCGGAACACGCGAAGGCGGCACGTCAAAGCCGAGGCATGGCGTCTCGGTGTGCCCAGCCCGCCGGCGGCCACGATCCGGCTTGGGCGCGGAGAGGCTCGGGGAGTCAGGCCGGCGGGGCCGCGAACGCCGGGCTCGGAGGCGCCAGCCGAACCCGGAGAGGAGGGCGGTCCTGGGCGGAGCTGCCGGCCGCGCAGGCACAGTGGGGACACGTGGCACTTCCGGTTCCGGCCGGCGGCTCTCAATCCCGGCGGAGCTGCCCCAGGCCACCTGACAGTCCCGAGTCTCGGCCGGCCCGGAGGACCGTGCACGGACTCGCCTGCCACGTCACTGACTCCCGCCGCCCACCGGAAGTGGCATGTGTCGCCACTACGAAAATCCCCGGCGTGGAGAACGTCACCTCCCTGACAGATCGGGGATCTGAGGGCGGTGCGGACTTTTAGAGTCGCTCCGGTGGGGGGGTAGGACAGACCCGGGCTCCTCTTCCCGTATTCTCTGAGGACTACCTGAGACAGACGTCAACGTCTGCTGTCGAGACCCAGCCACCGCTGGTGACTCAGACGGTGCTGTGCCGCCGGGTGGAGAGTGCAAGAGAATTTTCAAAAGAGATGCTAAAATACGCGTGTATGTCAAAGTGTCATGGGCCGAACGTGGTAGCGACTGAGAGGCCGAGGCAGGAGTATTGCTCTAAGTTTGAAAGCGGCCGACCAGATCTGCCAGGGCTGGAGTAAAGACCCTACCTAGGTCACGGTGAAAATGTGTGAAGTTAGCTTCTTCATAGCCTAGTCACTCCGAAGGACGTTCCCTACACATGAATTAGCACTCCCCACGCCTCCTCTCCCGATGTTGACAATGGAATCCAAGGTCTTAGGGTAGCACTCATTTTACCGCTGAGCTACGCAGCTTCTAACAGCAAGTGTTAATACTGAGGCTCAGGGCCTAATAACATACTGAAATAGTAATTTTAAACCAGAGGTGGTGGTGTGTTCCCGTAGTTCTGGATACTGGCAAATGAGACAGGAAGATTTTGAACCCAAGACCAGCCTGGGCAATTTAGCAGGACTCAGTTTCTCAAAAAGGGGTTAGGAATGTAGGTTACTGGTAAAGAGTTTGCTTAACCTCGTAGAAAAACCTGAGTTCAAAAATTTAAAGGCAGTTTTAATTCCTCTTCTGAGTGTTTACATTTAAGGCGAATAATTCAAACTTCCTTTCTGGGCAAGTAGACTGTGGGCTTCTTTTATTTTTTTATTTATTTTTTTTAGCCCCAAATAGACTTTTTGACTTTTAAGGCCAACGAGAAGTAGAAACTGGTTGGTTACACAACGTAATTAATGATATCAATAGTGATCTTAGCTACCTTCATTCTACTTTGGTTTTTCCTGCTCCATGCAGATGACAAAGTCCTTCACAGATGAGGACTGCTGATTAAAATGTCATGTCATGCCAGGAGTTTCACAATGTCAGGGGAAAGTACACCTTACCTAGTTCACTAAACATCTAATGCCCTCTGTGGAGGATTACATAGAAAAAGAGCACGAGCTAAAGCTACTGTCGACTCCCTGCCAGGGGTCCCACTTTTCCCTGTTGGTCCCCTTCTGTCTTCCTCTCCTTCCCATCCTCTTCTACCTTTTTTTTTTTTTTAAATCTCTTCTCCCACCATGGAATTAATTTCTTTCATATTTTTTGGTCAGTAAGATCGAGAGGGTCCCACACTCCCCTCTTCTCCCATTTCCTCACCATCGAAGTCTCCCTTCCTCTCTGGTCTTCACGAATATATGTATATGGACAGAATTAAGAAAAGTAAAGTACATCGATTCCCCCCCCTCTCTCTTCCCCTATCTTGTCTCCCCAAACCCCACAGAGTAAAAACTTGGGACCCCCCTCCTTCCCCAGAACACTGTATATTGTTTGTTTGAGGTTTGTGCCACAGTAACAGACACGGTATTCAGTTGCACATACAGATGTTTGCTGGGTGTATTCACTGTACATTTTATTTAATCTGGTTTTTTGTTTGTTCGGGGAGTTAATGGGGGGGGAGGTTGGTTTTGTTTATAAATAAAAATTTTTTTAAAAAATAAAGCTACTGTCAGACCCAAGAAGCAGGCAGTAACTACACATAAAAATTTATCCTCGCCAGGCAGTGGTGGCACATGCCTTTAATCCCAGCACTTGGGAAATAGAGGCAGGCGGATCTCCATGAGTCTGAGGACAGCCTGTCTACAGAGGGAGTTCCAGGGTAGCCAGGGCTGTTATACAGAGAAACCCTGCCTCACAAAAAAAATTAATAATAATTATATAAATAAATAAATAAATAATAAATAAATAAATAGATAAATAAATAAATAAATAAATAATAAATAAATAGATAGATAGATAGATAAATAAATAAATAAATAAATAAATAAATAAATAAATAAATAAATAAATAAATAAATAAATAAATAAATAAATAAATAGATCCTCCAACCTGGCTTACACAATGAGTTCCAGGACAGCCATGGCTGCACAGAGAAACCCTGTCTCAAAATCAACAAAAACTTAAAAAAAAAATCCTCACCTTGATTTTGTTATCATTTGCCCCAGAACCATTCTAAAATATTCTTCCTGTGAATGGAATTCAACTACTTTTTTAAAAGATGGTTTTAAAGTTTATTTTCTGTATGTATAAGTGCCCACAAGGAAGTAGTTTACACCATGTGGATGCAGTGCCCACAGAGGCCAGAAGAGGGCGTTGCATCCTCTGTTGCTGGAGTTGACAAGCAATTGCAAGCTCCCTGATCTGGGTGATGGAAAAGGAACCCGGGTCCTCTGTGTAAGAACAGCCAATGCTCTTTACTGATGAGTCCCCTCCCCCTCTCCCTCCCCCACCCCTTTACTACAAGATCTAGGTAGGCTTCTTGTTTGTTTGTTTGTTTGTTTGTTTGTTTGTTTGTTTGTTTTGAGACAGGGTTTGTGTAGTTTTGTATCCTGTCCTGGATCTCACTCTGTAGACCAGGCTGACCTCGAACTCACAGAGATCTGCCTGGCTCTGCCTCCCAAGTGCTGGGATTAAAGGCATGTGCCACCGCCGCTCAGCTAGGTAGGCTTCTTTAGGATGAAGATACTTTAAATCAAACTTTCACCTAAGAGCAGCTATGACAAAATCCCAAGTTCTATATCTAAGAACAGTAAAGCAAACAAGAAACAGAACAAGAACAGAGTCTTGCTTTAAAGAGAAACTAGAAGAACTCAGGGAGAAACTGAAGCTTCCTGAGGTCAGAAAAAAAAAAAAAAGGTCATTCTTCAAAGAGGTAAATAACATGGTTTCTAACTTCTGTTGATTTAATCTTCCCTTTATATTCAACTCCTTTGGAATAATCTTGATTTGTTGACTTTGGCATAGTGCTTTGATTTGGTTAAATCAATCTTTCTTTGAACTTTGTCCTGTTTAAGCAATATCCATGTGTTCAAATCTTAAAAAGTACATAACCTCACTGGTTAAGTCAGTTAAATAGCTATAAATAGTTTGCTAATAAGTAAACAATTTTGTTCCACCCCTAAATTTCTCTGTTGCTGTTATTACCCCAAACTATGGTTAAATCTCTGAATTTTTTTTTTTTAATGTTTTCAACTAACCAACTTTAAGATACTGAGGAGAAGCCAGGAACCAGGCAGTGGTGGCACATACCTTTAATCCCAGCACTTGGGAGGCAGAGGGAATGGCTACCCACTACACAGAGGCAGGTGGATCTCTGTGAGTTCCAGGCCAGGCTGGTCTATAGAGCTAGTTCTAGGACAGCCAGGGCTACACGGAGAAACCCTGCCTGGAAAAACAAAAAACAAACAAAAAAGATACTGAGGAGAGGCCAGGCATGGGGGCATACGCCTATAATCCCAGCACTCAGGAGGTAGAGGCAGGTGGATCTCTGTGAGTTCTAGGATAGCCAGGGCCACACAAAGAAACCCTGTCTTGAAAAAACAAAAGAAAGAAACTTGCTGATACTCATAAGTAGACTGAAGCTCACAATACACTCCTTTGCCCATGTACTCAGGACTGTTAGATTATCAGCTGATAAAATCAATACTTTCAGGAAGGGGGAGAGTGGAGAGACGGCTTTGGAGGAAAAGGTGCTTACTGCCAAGCCTCATGACGGAAGTTCGGTCCCAGGAACTCTCATGGTAAAAAGAAATAACTCCCTACGAGTTGTCCTCTGACCTCCAAGAACCCACAGGCACACATGCATGTGCACACACACACACACACACACACACACACACACACACACACGAAAAAAATATTTTTAATGTTCTTTTTAATTTGTTCTTTGTGTCTTTCACATCATGCATCTCCATCCCATTAATTACCCCGTCTCTTTGTATCCACACTCTGCCCTTACAACCTCCCCACAAAATAAAATAAAATAAAATTTAAGAGAAAGAAAAAAAGAAAAATCAGTCTTGTCGTGGAAGCTGTAGTGTGACACAGTGAGTCGCACAGTAAACCCCTTTATCCACATAGCTTTACCTGCAAGTATTCACTGCAGAGTCATTGGTCTGGTTTGAGGTCTCTGGCTTCTGCTACACTATCCATGCTGGGCCCTCACTGGGACTCCTCTTGGATATCCTGTTGTTGCCCTGTGTCGTGGAGATCCTGCAGCTTTGGGTCTGCAGAACCGGTCCCTTCACGTGCTCCAGCAGATCACAGATGGGGTGGATGTTGGGGTGGGCCAACTCATAACCCTGACTCTGGGCCTGGGTAGTTGCAGGGTTGGTCAGCCCGCCAGGGTGAGCTCTCCTGAATTGCCCTGGCTAGGGATGAGCAAGGGGTGGGGCGAGTTCTCCTGCTTCCATGTCCTCAGGCTTGGTTCTCCCACACCTACACCTTCAGGGCCAGCTCTTCTGTGTTACCCAGGTGTGGTGTAGGGCCCACTCTCCCGAGTGAGGGCTGCAGTTGATGAGGGGCTGGGCCAGCTCTCCCATTCTTATGACCTCAGGGCCAGCTCTCACACCTGCCCAGGACGTTGATGGTGGGTGGGATTTCTCTCTGCCCATGCCACCACATGACAGATGAGTAATGGGGACAGCTCTCCCATGCTCACAACTTCAGGGCTGACTCACCCACACCTCCACCAACAGAATTGGCTCTATTTTGCCACCTGGCAAGGTGCAGGGCCTGCTCTCCCACCTGCCTCAGGTGTTGCAGTTGATGGGGGACAGGGGCATCCTGGTCTTATGACCTCAGGGCCAGTTGTCCCAACTGCCTCAGATGTGGAGGGGGTGGTATATTTTTTAAAAGGGCTAATTACCAGACATGTTGACCTTTAATCCCAGGACTCAGCAGGCAGAGGTGGAGCTCTGAATTTGAGGCCAGCCTGATCTACATAGTTAGTTCCAGGACAGCCAGAGTTATGTAGAGAGACCTTGTCTCAAGAAGAAGAAAAAAGTCATTCTGTTTTTGCTTCAGACAGAACAATCTCAGTTATAGATGTTTGTATGAACGACAGTTTCATTCTCTGAAACTCGCTTGCCGCTCCATTTTAGGGACAGTTCCTTTGCCCTCATTTGCCTGTACCAGGACACCTGCTTGTATGTGACATCCACTGCTGTGAAGCACATCCCAAGTACAGTCATCTCACAGCAAGCCAAGGAGCTTCCTAGCTCTTGGAAGGCTCCCTTATGACACAGCATTCTCATTACCCACCATGTTGAGTCTACAGTACCCTGGGCTTAAACTACCAGAATGTTTCTTCTGGATTCTTTCTCCCTGGTCCATACTACAAGCTCCAGTTATAGATGCTGCTTTACCTTTGGGCACTCCGGCTTGCTCAGTCAACTTAAAAATCCTCTCAAAGGTTTGTCTTATCTCCTGCTGAATAAAACCAGAAGTCCTACCCACAGCCTTTCAAGCCCCTCATGACCCATCTTTGCTACCTCTGTGCCCTCACATCCAGCTAAAACAGTGGTTTTCAACCTTCCTAACCCCCACGACCCTCTAACACAGTTCCTCAGGTTGTGGTGACCCCAACCACAAAATTATTTTCACTGCTACTTCATAACTGTAATTTTGCTTCTGTAAATACCTGTGTTTTCTGATGGTCTTAGGTGACCCCTGTGAAAAGGTGTTGAGAACCACTTAACTAAGATGAATCATTTTTAAAAAAATCCAGCTGCTGTGAGAATAATTGATGGGAAGGGAAAGACTAGAGCTGTTTTAACTGGGGGCCACTGAGGACAGTGGCCTACAGCCCATTGTGTGGAACAGAAATGGACATGAATTTGTTAATCCCCATTAAAACTTTGGACTTTGCTATCTCTTTATCCCTGCTAACCACATGAAGCCTTACAACATATATCTTTTTTTCTCATACATGACTCCCTGTTTCTCTCTCCCTATTGACTCAGCCCAGGCTCTGGTTACCTCTCACCTGCCTGACTGCAGCTGCCTCGTTGCCAAAATGATCTCAGCTTTCAGTTTTGACTTGTTCAATATAACCTGTGTACTGTTACCACAAAAACCTCCCCCACACAGTTTCCAACTATGCTTTTCCTGTTTGGGTCAAAACCTCTCTGAGGTTTTTGGATTTTTGAGACAGGGTCTCTCTATATAGTCCTGGCTGGTTTTGGAACTTGCTATGTAGACCAGGCTGGCCTCCAACTCACAGAAATACACCTGCCTCTGACTCCCAAGTGCTGGGACTCTAAAGGCATGTGCCACAATGCCTGGCTAAAACCTGTAAGAGTTTGAGAGTTAAGGTTCTCTATGCCTCAGGCTAGTTTTACCTAGTTAAACAGTAATGCTTCCTAATGCTGTTCCCATATTCACTCCTTTCTGTATATTTTTCTGTCTGGTTTTAGACAGGGTCTCCTATGGTCCTGGCTGGCCTCAGACTTGCTATGTATTCAAGTGAGGCCATCTTTGAACTCCTGACCCTCCTGTCTCCATCTTCCAGCTGGTGCACCAGCATGCTTGGCGATTGTTATTGTTTCTTCATAATACTGTTCATTTCTGGATCTTAGTCCCAACTTTACAGAAGCAGGAACTGAAAGCCAAAGTGACTAGTAACCTTGGAACTCATGTGTGGACAGACCAAGCCTTGTGTTTTACAACTACCAACGATGTACAAATTGGTAACGTAGAGGTTTGAAAATGATCTTTATTTCTATTTTTCTGATCTTCCAAACTTTAAATAATAACAATGCCTCCCTTCTTTCTGTGTGGAAGAAGGGCAAGCCAGCCATGGTGCACTTGTGGAGATGACAAATTTCCTTATTCAATCTTGGGGTTCCGGGGATTAAACTAGAGTAGTCCAGCCTTGACGGCAGATGCCTTTACCTGCTGAGCCATTTCATTGACCCTCTTCCAAACTTTAGCATGGAAAGGATTGGGGGATTTGGGGTTGGGGATATGGTTCAGTCAGTAAAGTGCTTGCTCTGAAAGATGAGGACCTGATCCCCCAAACCCATGTAAAAATAATCGCAGCACAGCAGTCCATGCCTGTAATTTCATTGCTGGCTGGAGAAAAGGACACAGCAGGATCCCTGGAACTGGTCAGCCAAAGAGTCTAGTTAATCCATGAACTCAGGGTCGGTGACTGTGCTGGCTAGTTTTATGTCAAACTGACACAAGCTAGAGGTCTTTTAGACAAGGGAACCTCATAGGCAGATCTCTGAGTTCAAGGCCAGCCTGGTCTACATAGTGAGTTCCAGGACAGCCAGTGCTACACAGGGAAACCCTGTCTTGAAAAACCGAGGGGGGGGGGAGAATATCTGAATTTGGATCACTAGAAAGAATATAAATGTTGTGTGGGCGTGGAGTCTCAGAAATTAGAGACAGGATCCCCAGGGAAACTAGTTATATCAGCAAGCTCCAGGTTGAGAGACTCTGCTTCAAAGAATAGAGTAGAAGAGCAACCCAGGACAGTTTCTGACAGTTGACTTGGAGCCTGCACATGCGTGCAGCAGCCTGACACATATAAAGACAGGACACAAGAATGGTGGGCACGCCTTTAATCCCAGCACTCAGGAGGTAGAAGCAGGCGGTTCTCTGTAAATTTGAGGCCAGCTTGGGCTACATAGTGAGTTCCAAGATAGCCAAGGCTATGTAGAGAGACCAGTCTCAAACAAAACAGATAGGACCCTCATTTTTTTTTTTTTTTTTTTTTGTACGATATTTGAGACTGAACTCAGGGCATTTTGTAAGCCAGCTGGGCTCTCTACCATTGAGTCATATTTCTAGCCAGCCCCCTAAAAGATGTATCTGGGTGGAGGTTAATAAAGACATTTTAATAGAGGTTTAAGCATGAGGGTTAAGAGAAAGATGGGTGCTCAGAGGAAAAGCAAGACACATCCAAGAGCAGGGGTGAGAGCTTCCCAAAGAGTTGCAGGAAGTAAAACATACCCTAGTGTAAGCCCAAGGGGTCACTCAAAGGATGTATTCCTAGGTAACAGATGCCAGATTGGACCTGGTGCTGCAGGGTTATAATCCCACTTTCTCAAGAAGCAAGGGCAAGAGGATGATAAATTCACAGCCTGCCTGAGCAACTTTTGTGAGATCCTGTCTGAAAATAAAAATAAATAAAAGAGTGGCGGATGCTGCTTGGTGGTCGACTGCAGCCCCTAGTACCAAGAGGGAAAAGGAGAAAAAAAAAAAAACGAATGCCAAAGACGATTTTCTCACATGCCTCTTGGGGTGGGGGTGTGCAGTGGCCCGGAGCTGGCCCACAGGGATTGGTGGCGGGACCGCCAGGAGGCGGAACTGAGGGCGAGCGGCGCTGGAGTCCCGCGGACTGTCACTGCCAAGGCGCCCGCCGACCCGGAAGGAGCTGCGGAGAGCTGGGGCCGCGGCAGCCATACCGCTTTGCAGAGCCGGCTCGGAGCGTGCAGTGCGGACGCGGAGCGGGGAGTCGCGTTCTCTGGAGCGGCAGGTGAGTGGCAGTGCCCTCGTCGGGGAGGAGTTGGGGCGGCAGCTGTGGCCCTCCGGAAGGCGCATTGCTTAGGCTGTCCACGCGCCCAGAGCTCTGATCCCTGGCCCTTCGCGAATGGGGAGCCTGGGTTTTTTGTTGTTGTTTTTCCTCCACTGCGGTGCGATCGACTACAAGTCCGGTCCGTGCCCGCGGGCACCGCTCTGGTGGCCCTCGGGGTAGGACAGTGGTTGTCACACGCAGTTATTTCAGGAAAGAGTGGCAGGACGGCGCGCGAGCCTCTTTCCTTCCCCTGGACCTCAGTTTCCCCACTGGGTAAGGCGAAGCAGGAAGCAGAGGTCATTGACAGCAGGAGAGGCTGGGGACGCTCTGTGTTGTCCCAATTAGTGTGGGGACCAACGGAGCCTCCTCACTTTTAGTAGTTCTCGTTTTGCCACAGTTCAAGCCTAGTTGAGTGGAGGGAAAAGATACTAATGGGGGGGGTGGGAATCACGATGTCCCGACAAGATAAAAATTGGTTTTTGAAACATCCTAGTCTGGCTTTGTTAGCTGAAGGAACTAAAGTCGTCAGGAGTTTAAGGTGTTGGGGTGAAGAAAATCGAACCTACTGTCGTGAACTTGGACATACATGAGTGGGTATCATTCATACCTTGAAGGTCTGTGTCTCTTGTTAAAATGTTGGTCAAAGTGGTTGCACTGAAATGAGAGAGGAAGGTACCCCCCGTGTAACCCTGTAGTCTAAGGAAGACAGCTCCCTCGGTTGTTTTACAGATGGCCAATAAGGGAGGCACTGCAATTTGCCCGTCTTGAGTTCTTTCAGTAAAGCAGAGAAACGTGTGGCTACCACTGCACCTTTCAGTAGATTTGTGTTTGTGGCCAGAATATGTTGACCTTTAAGATTTTTATGAACGTAGGCAGGCCACCCTGACCCTGTAATTCCACCTACTCAAGAGGGCAGGCGCATCATTTGAGCCAAGACTGCCTGGCCACCATACCTAAGAGCCTATCTCAAGAAGTCAAAGTTGTTTCCCCAAATGTTAAGATGCTCCCTGGGCATTTGTGCGTTTATAGAAAAAGGAAAGTGGCCTCACTGTCAAAATGCTAGGAAAGTATTGTGATTTTGAAAATTTGCAGTTTAAAATGAAGTGTTTTGACCTTCCTTGCCTTGGACTGTTGTGCTCGAGTAGAAATGCAAGCATGACTTGACACGCAGGAGTAGTCGATCAGAAATGGAAATCACTGCCACCTCATTCGAAGCTTACTAACTCGAGTGCTACAGCAGTGATTCACCACGTCTCCACTCCCCTCTCTTAAGTACACAGTTGGCCGAAACTCATTTAAATTACTTTTTTGCAAAATATGATGAAGGAAATAATAGTTAAATCAGTGTCAGAAAGTTTCTCCATTGTTATGTAGTTTTTAGAGCAGCTTTGATTATTGTTTTAAAATATGTTATTATATATAATTATTATTATGAATGTGTCTGTGTTAAAGGTCACACCAGGAATTATGGGTAGAGGTCAGAGGCCAGTTTGTGGGAGCTGGCTCTTGCCTTCCGCCATGTGGGTTCTGAAGTCAGACTCAGGTCCTCAGGCTTGGTGACAAGCTCCTTTACCTCCTGGCCACCTTGCCAGCCCTCTGTTGGTGTTTTGAGGATGCAGTTTGTTATCACATAGACCAGTTTGAATTTTCTTAGTCCACCGTGGCTAGTCCAAGTTCAGTCCTCAGTTTCACAACACTCTTTTTGGTGTCTCACAGGCTGGCCTCTTCCAGAGCCTCCCCATCAGCCTCCCAAGGTTCTCTTTCCTCTCTCTCCCCTCCCGCTCCCTTCTTTCCTTTTTCTATTAGCCTTTTGACAGAGGGTTTTCCCACCTCTCTTTTTTTCACTCTTAAAGCCATATTTCTTGTGATTTTAACCTTCTTTCGATTGGGTGTCACTTTTTTGTCCAGAGCAAGCAATTGTAGACTTTTAAAAAACTATATGAATTAAAAGGTTTCGTTCACATAATTGCTTTGTATTAGGGACTGGGGTAAGAGATACGTTATTGTCCAATAGGCTGTTTTTAGGATGGAAATGTGTGGAGCCGAACTGTTTTGAAACATTTAATATACAAAACATAGTCAAGCCAGGTGTGGTCCTGCACTCCTTTAATCAAAGGCAAAGCAGGCTGATCTCTGTGGGTTGCAGGCCAGCCTGGGCTACATAGAAAATTCCAGGCCAGCTACATAGTAAGACCCTGTCTTGAAACAAAACAAACAACAAAAACCAGAGTCCAGCATGGTTTTACCTGGTATCACAAGCTGGCCTTGAACTTGATATGTAAGTGGGGATGGCCTTGAACTTTGGGTCTCCTGTCTCCCTCCCAAGTGCTATCCCATGCCTGGTGTATATGCTGTCAGGATCGAACCATGTAATCGAGGCAAGCACTCTACTGAGCTCCAGCTCCAGCCTGGCCTTTGTATTTCTAGTGGTGAATCAGATTACAGATAGCATTCCATCCGTCTGGTGTGTTGGGGTAGGGCTTCTGTGTGCCATGTTGTGCCTATGGAGATCAGAGTACAACCTGTGAGGTTAGTTCTCTCCTTTGACTCTGTGGGTCCTAGGGATCAAACTCTGGTCTACGTGTCTGTCAGCAGCTGCTTACTCACTCCGCCATCTTGCTGGCCCTTCTCTACTGTTTTTTTTTTTTTTTTTTAATTAGTTTTTTAAAGTTACCATGCAAAATAATGTTATAGTTGTTGTTTTTCTTTTTGGTTTTTCAGACAGGGTTTCTCGGTGTAGCTTTGGAACCTGTCCTGGAACTCACTCTATAGACCAGGCTGGCCTCAAATCACAGAGATCCTCCTCCTTCTGCCTCCCGAGTGCTGGGATTAAGGCATGCACCACCACCACCACTGCCCGGCCTAAAATAATGGGTTTTATTGTGACCTTTTTAAAGCTTCATTTTATGTGTATGGGTGATTTGCCTGCATGTATGCATATGTACTATGTGCATGCCTGAAGTCTGTGGACCAGAAGAGGGCATCAGATTTCCTGAAATTGGAGTTATAGATGTTGTGAGCCACCATGTAGATGCTGGGAACTGAGCCTGGAGCAGCAAGAACAAGAGGTCTTCACCACTGAGCTGTCTCTCCATCCCCCATTTGGACATTTTCATAGTTGTTTGTCATTGTACCTTGCTCCTGTTTGTTGTACTGGTTTTGGTCACCAGTGTCATCTGTTGGAGACAGAATCTCATTAGTCCAAGCTGGCTTTAACTCACTAAGATGTTCCTGTCAAGTCACAAATGCTGGAGTTATAAATTACAGGAAAACACACCATCCCCTCCTCTCATCCCTATGTATCCAAGCGCTGACACACACATTTAACCCCAGTACTGTGGAGGCAGAAGCAGGCAGATCTTTGTGAGTTCAAAGCCAGCCTGGTCTACGTAGTAAGTTCTAGGCCAACCAGAGCTACTCAATAAGACTCTGTCTCAATAAAAATATAAAAAGAATCATGATGTAGTCCATGCTGATCTCAAACCAGGAATCCTCTGCCTTAGCCGAGAGTTGTGAGCAGGTGTGTGCCACACTGGTTGGTTTGCAGTGGAATTTCTGTACTTGTGTTTGCAGGACACTATCCTAGTACTTTCCTGATGGCAGCCAGTGAGAGTGCGTTCATATGTCATGTGAAAGGAGGGCTGGCGCTCGGCCCCTCAGGTAAAAGTGCTTGCTGACAAGTCTAGCAACCTGAGTTCAAGCCCCAGGGCCCCTAAAGTTGTCCCCTGACCTCCACATAGGTGCCATGGTACACAACCCCTGCCCCTCCCCACACACATGTACACACACACACACACACACACACACACACACACACACTAATAAGTCAATAGATTTTGGTCTGGAGAGATGGCTCAGAGGTTAAGAGCACAGGCTGCTCTTTCAGAGGTCCTGAGTTCAATTCCCAGCAACCACATGGTGGCTCACAACCATCTGTAATGAGATCTGGTGCCTCTTCTGGCCTGCAGGCATACATGCGGGCAGAGTACTGTATACATAATAAATAAATAAATCTTTAAAAAAAATAAGTCAATAGATTTTAAAATGAGAATGCTATCAATCTTTTTTATATTAAAAGTTAATAATATTAAATTGGGCATGGATGCTTATAACCCCAGCACTTGGGAGATGAAGGAGGAGCCAGCCTAAGCTACATGATAACTTGTCCTAAGGAAAAAGAAAACAAAAACTCAAGCATAAGGATTCTGTTTCCTCATAAATGAGTCATAAACAAAATGTTCATATGAAGTTTTAAAATTTGCTTTTATTTTGAGTAACAGCTTTGTTGAACTAGACTTGACATACAGTAATATTAACTTTAGCAGTGTTCAGAGTGTTCTCAATATAGTCACAGTCTTACACAACCTTCACCACTAATTCCAGAACATTTTTCCTCACCTCTGAAAGAACCCAACCCCCATTAGCGGTCGCCCTGGCTCCCCTCCCCCTCCTGACAGCACTAATCTGCTTGCTCTCCAGCTCTGCCTGTGGTAGACGACATTTCACACAGAGAGTTAGCCCTGGACGTTCAATGGGACGGAGTTTTAAGCAGTGATTTGTAACCTGAGTTCTGGTCATTGCGCTGATTTTCATGTTACCTGAGTAGATTGCCTTTTAATCTGCAGAGCCCTTTCCTGTTTGGTGTTCATGTAATAAATAAACCTGCTGACAAAGTGCCATGCTTCCTTGTCAGCGACCTTTGCTCTTCACATGTCCCTATGATGTGTGCCTGAGTTGTGTAACCCGTTCTCAGGGCTCAGGTGTCTGTTTGCAGCTGAGTGACTTTATTCTTAGTTGGGTGTTTTTATTTTTACTTCTATTTGAAGAAACAAAAACAAATAGCTAATTCTGTTTTAGTAATTCCTGGCTTGTTTTGAGGGTTTTATAAGTTGTGGTTTTATGGGAATAGAGTATCTATTTTCTCAAGTAGAGTTTTTTCTGTGTAATTAGATAATTTCTCTGAGGATAGATTTTATAGTAGCAGGTTGGTACCACCCTCATGCAAACAAATCTTTCCCTTCCAGGCTTACCCTGTTCCACCCTCCACCATGTCCTGTGCTCTCCCATCGAAGACTTTGCACTCCCATGTGTATCAGCGCCCTCTACTCTTTTAGATGACTCTACAACCTGTCACTGTGGACAGTGCACCTTCTAGCCTGGCTTCCTGTACCTTTCACCCCAATGTCTCTTTATCTTTCCAAGCTGGTGTCAGACCTTGGAGCCGCCACCACCCAGACCTGAACTTCTCTGAACTTCGCTCTTCCCTATTACCACACACCCTGGTCCACTTCACCCCTCTCCCTGGTTTGCTATACCAGACTTATCTTCGGTTCCCAGACGTCCTCTGCTGCGTTGGTTCTGTTCTGTGGGAGCCTTTGGTCACCACTCACCTCTCTTCTCTGTTGTCTGCTCAGCCTGGACTGAGGGGCGGCTTCACCCCCGTGCTGCCCATGGCGCCCTCCAAGTGCCGTTCCTCGTGTTCTTCTTTTCTCCCCTTAGCATCAGGGTCAGGCCCAGGACCCTCTCCCATTGTCCCTTTTCATGCTGGAAGTTTGAATTTTTAAAGCCCAGCATCACTGAGGCTGGGGTGTAAGGTGGGGGTGTTGAGGGTAAAAAAAAAAAAAAATCAGCGCTGATTGGCAGTGCTGTGAATGTTAGATCTCCAACAGTTTTTTCTTAAACTGAGTGCTGGCTGGGTGTGGTGGCGCAGGCCTTTGATCCCAGCTCTCTGGAGGCAGAGGCAGGTGGATTATGAGTTCAAGGCCAGCCTGGTCTACAGAGCAAGTTCCAAGACAGCCAGCCAGAGCTACCCAAGAGAAAACTGTCTCAAAAAACAAAATGAAGAAATAAGTAAACTCAGCGTCAGGGCTCCGATCATGGTCCTCTCGTGTTCTTGGCGAGTGTGCTGCCATCGAGCTGCATCCCATCCTTTGAGCAGTCGTTCAGCTTGACCGCAGAACCTGTGTGTGTCTCAGAACGGCCTCAGCTTGACCCACCACTGTTCTGAGACAGGGTTTCACTATTCATGTAGCCCAGGCTGGCCTAAAGTCAGTCTTCTGACTCAGCTTCCTAAAATCTGGGATTACAGCATAGGCCACCAGGCCCTACCCTCCTCATGTCTGGAGTCAGAGTCCTGCCAGCTCCACAGATTTCCTGGGGCCCCCTTCCACTCACAGAGGAAGGGCGCTCCCAGTTAAGCTCCATGTTAGCCTTTGCTCCTTCTCTTGGTTAATTTCTCCCCTCTTTTTCTCTACTATGTAGCTCTCTGTCCTGGACTCACTCTGTAGACCAGGTTGGCCTTGAACACAGAGATCCACCTGCCTCTGCCTCCCTAATGCTGGGACCAACACCACACCCAGATCTTCCAGAAGTTTTTTCCTTTCAGTTACCATAATACCCAAGCCTCACCTTTCCTGGAGAAGAAAATCTTATTTCTTTGATTCCACTTTAAATTTATTTATATATTTAGACTTCTGCGGTCTAGCTCAGGCTGGCTAGGGCCTCCTGCCTCAGACTCCTCAGTGCTGGGATTATAGACATGTACTACCACATCTATTACAAACTTAAAAAAAATCTATTTTACTTTTTAACTTTTAGGTTTATTATTTTATGTGTTTGCCTGCATTTATGTTATGTGCACCACATGCCTATAGATAGATGTAAGAAGAGGGCATCAGATCCCCTGCGACTGGGGTTACAGATGACTGTAAGCCACCAGGTAGGTGCTGGGAATTGAATCTAGGTCCTCTGCAAGAGCAGTACATGCTCTTAACCATTGAGCCAACTCTAGCCCACAGTTAGAACTTTTGGAAAGAGGAAAAGGATCTCCTCACTGTTAGCCTCTGTTTTTCATTCATGTCTTAATAATAATAGCAGCCAGCTTAACTTTGTACATTTTGTGTGGTGTGTGCATGCACAGACAGGCATGGTTTGCATGGATGTCGGAGAATACATTTGGAGAGTCAGGTCTCACTGTCCACCTTGTTGAACAGGGTCTCTCTTGTTTCTACAGCTGTGCTCTGGACTCCACTCCAGGCTAGCTGCCCCCTCCCCCCAGACTTCTAGTAACTTTCCTGTCTCTGTCTCCCATCTTACCACAGGAGTACTGTGATTACAGATGTGTGCCACTGCATCTAGCTTTTTACATGGGTTTGGGGGATCACACTTGAATTGTGAGGCTTGTATGGCTGCCTCTTTTACCTGTTGAGCCTTCTTCCTGGCTTTTTTGTGCACCTGATCTTTACTACATGCCAGCAGGTATTTCAGAAGAAACTTGTAACTCATTCAAAGTCATAGCTTATGAATCAGAAATAGGATCTCCTCTGCTTTAAGTCCTGGCCATGGGTCCTCCTTCAACACAGCTCTCGGGCAGTCAAAATTTGTCTCTGGGTAACTGAAGGCAGCTAATGCTTCCCTACAGCTGCATGTGATGTCACCAACTTCTTTCATTTTTGCTACTGACTCTTCTGGCTCTCCTGGCCTTCCCTCATTCCATAGTCCACCCCACCCCCCCACCCCCGTTTGTCCCTAAAAGATCATGTCAAGCATGACGTGTTCATAGCGTTTTGGTGGGTATCAGAGGCAGGAGGACTTTAAGTGGAGATAGTAGAGGGACATCTGATGGCCAAGTGTGGCTCACCAGTCTTTTGACCCAGGGAAAGCCACAAGAAGAGAAGTAATATGTGTTAAGTTTGGAAAGGTAACTAAGAGATAAGAAGAGAAAATTCTGGAATAGTAGACCAGGGGTTTGATTGAATTATTTCTCAGCTCAGAAACTTGTGGAACTCTTCATCCATCATGTAGGGTGTATAGAATGGACAGATAATTTGTCACCTGAATCGTTATACTGAAGTGGCAGGTGAAAGCTGAGACTGTCCCCAGTGGCCACCCTGGCTGTGCAGCGAGTCACTTCCAAGATGGCATTTGACAGAGCTACTCTGGAGGCAGCGTGTAGTGGGTGGGGACAGACTTTTTTATTTGGAGACGACAGGTGTCCATCACTGTGCTAAGCAACACAAATTTCTTATCAGGAGGCTTCTGTGGGGACCGGAGTCTATGTGGTCAGCTGTGGAGAGGATTGTGGCTCAACTGAGTGTGAGAGGTGAGGAGAGGGAGGAGTCAAACATCTGAAACGAAAGATCAACAGCCTGATGTGGCTCGCGGTGGAGTGCTGGCCTAGCCCGTCAGAGGCCTGGCTTTGATCCTAAGCACCGCAGGGATAAAGGGTAATGATTTCAACTTGGTATCTATTTTATTTATTTAGTTTTACTGGGAACTATACTTAGGACCCTCCCAAATGCTAGTGAAGCTCTCTACCACTAAGCTATACCCAGAGCTCTCCTTTTGCTGGTCTGAGACTGGTCCCACTAAATTTCCCGAGCTGGTCTTAACTACACACCAAGTAGCGCAGTCGGACCCTGAACTTGATCCTCCGCCTCAGCCTCTCAAGTGACTAGGAACACAGGCTTGTACCCTAGGCCTGGCTCTTTGTGTGTGTGTGTGTGTGTTTGAGATAGGAAATCTCTATATACCAGATGATGGCCTGGAACTGGGTAAGTAGCCCAAGCTGGCCTCGAGTTCAGATTCCTCCTGCCATGCCCCCCACCCCAGTATTGGGACGGCAGGTGTGCACCACCATACCCAGACTTGATATAAAGCTTTAGAGCCTAGTGTGAGAAGAGGGTAAGGTATGGGTGTGGACGTCAGAAAGGTATGGATTTGAAGCTTAGCTGCACTAATCACTGATAGTTGAAGTTTTTAGTCAACACAGCCAGTCTCTCCTATAAAACAGGAACACCGGTATACCTGAAGGATTTGGGGGTATTTAATAGTGAGCTAGAGACGCATAAACAGGTCATTGCCGACCTCTGTAGGCTGTGCCATAGAAGAAGTGAGACCCGCGGGGCGTGGCTGAGGGCTTCGCTCCAGGCTGCATTTGGGCCACTAACTCACTCCATCCTCACAGCACCAGCTCAGGTAGCTGCTGGTACCTCATTTTACAGGGGAGGAAGGTACAGTCGGTTGCCTAAGGTGGACAGGAAGTGGGCAGGTTCTGGCTTCAGAGTTCCTGGTCTTAACCTCTAGACCAGTGGTTTTCAACCTGTGGGTAAAGACCCCTTTGGCAAACCTCTGTCTCCAAAAAGGTTTAATAACAATTCATAACAGTAACAAAGTTACAGTTATGAAGTAACAATGAAAATAATCTTGTGGTTGGGGTCACCACAGCTTTAGGAAGGTTGAGAACCACTGAGCTAGACCATAATATTCCTAGAGATTCAATGAATGGTAGCTGTTTTGTTTGCTTTCCTTGTTTTTTTTTTTTTTTTTTTTCCTGAATGACTGTAGAGAGTTGAGGTGGCCTGTGCTTATGATCCCAACATTCATTCAGGAGGCAGAAACAAGATTTGAAAGTTTGGGGCTAGCCTAGAACATGTAACAAGACCCTGTGTCTCAATACCCATCCCACCTGCAGTCAAAATAAACATAACTGAATGAGTGACTCAGCACCGCTCTTCGTCTTTATTGTAGGTGGGGAGCAAGAAGTGTGATGCCTGTCTAGTATCTGACTTACTAGTTAGCATCCATTGATGGATCTCATCTTGTTTCTGAAAACTTGCTATGAAATTGCAGGTGATCTTGACTTTCTGGTCATCCTCATCCTGCTCCACCTCCCAAGTCCTAGGGTTACACCAAAGCCAGAATTTTGTTGTTGTTTTGTTTCGAGACAGGGTTTCTCTGTGTAGCCCAGGCTGACCTGGAACCCAGAGATCTGCCTGCCTCTGCCTTCTGAATGCTGGGATTAAAGGCATGTGCTATCACCCTGTTTTAAGATTTGTGTGTGTGTGTGTGTGTGTGTGTGTGTGTGTGTGAGAGAGAGAGAGAGAGAGAGAGAGAGAGAGAGAGAGAGAGAGAGAGAGAGAGAGAGAGAGAGAGAGCGCGCACAAGAGCGATTCATGAACATAGGTGCAGTTGCCCTTGGAGTCCAGAAGAGGGCGTCAGATGCCCTAGCGCTGGAGTTACATGAGGTTGTGAGCCACCTGATGTAGGCACTATAAACCAAACTTGGGTCTTCTGGAAGACTAGTAAGCACACTCTTACATCTTAGGTGTATGAGTGTTTTGCCTGCATGTATGTATGTGTATCACATATGTGCCTGGTGCCCTCAGAGATCAGAATAAGGTGTCATGCCCTAGAACTGCCTGGGTGTTGTGAGCTGCCCTGTGAGTGTTGGGAACTGATCCCAGGTCCTCTGCAAGAGCAGCAGTGCTCTTAGCTGCTGCTCCCTCTCCCCAGCCCTCTTCAGCGGTAGTGCTGGGATTACAGGGAAGCCCTCACAGCCCGCTGTGTACTATAGGGCTCTAGCAGTTTTGGTTAAATTGATTCCTATGGCTAGTTTATCACTCCACAGCCTTCCTGAGGGGAAGAGCCGCATGAATCATCCCTCTTTGTATTCTTAGCAGTGTTTGGCTCAGGTCCTTGGACCTAGTGTAAACTCAGAAACTATGAATTAAAACAACAACATACTCTGTTGTTTTGGAAAGAAACTTTTCACACACTCTCTAAGTTCCAGTGTGTTTCTAAATTCTCTTTTGGAGACTGAACCCAGAGTCTAGGCATATCATTGCCCACACCTTCAGCCCCTACACATTTCAGTTTCTGTGTCGCCCAGGCATAATGGTAGCAGGAGAAGTAACTTTTGGGGGAAGGGAAATTTTTGAGCAGGGTCTCACTATGTAGTCCAGGCTGGCCTGGAACTGGATGTGCAGCCCAGATTGTCCTTGAACTCAAAATCCTGCCTCATCCCAGCCAAGTGCTAGAATTCATGTGTAAGCATCTGCTCAAATTTCTCATTCTTGTGTTACTGACACACTCATAGTTGTTGAATATTTGATCTCAAACTGGGATTCGTGGGCTATAAAAACAGAATTTGAGTTAGGTGTGGAGGTATATCTCAAAAATTCCCAATATTCAGGAGGCTGAGGCAAGAGGATTATGAGTTGTTTGCCGGCTTGAGGAATTTAGTGGACCCACATTAAAGAAATTAGAGGGTTAAGGATGAAGCTCAGTGGGTGAGAGCTTGGCCAGCACTCTTAAGACCCTGGTTTGACACCCACCGGCTACCCATCTCCAACTAGTTTAAGAAAGGGTGAGAAGAAGAGGGAGAGTCCATTGGCAGGACTTAGAGTGTCTCGGGGAAACGTGCCGGGCTCATACAAGCTGCAGGTGGCTTCGCTCCCTTTTCTCACTCTAAGGGCTGTGGGTACAGGGTCGCTTAGCTGCTGACCTGACCCTCTGGAGTCATTCCTGTCAAGTTTGACAGCCTACTGCAGACCTGATTAAAGCAGGCAGGACATGTCTAAAGAATGACAAAGATACCATAGCCTTCCCAGGGGTTGGACTTGGCCCAAGTTTCAGGCCAGAGTTATTTGTTCACATCTAGAGAGTGAACTTTGTTGACCCGTGAAAGTACATTTCTGTGGCTATGATCTTCTTTCAAGAAACTTTCTGACTTGTTTTTCCCTTTACCCCATTAGTTTGCCAAGCTCTCTCAAGTAAACGCTGAATTGTACTCTGTTTTCTACTGTGACTCAAAAGATTTGTTTAACGTGTGGTAATAATTAAATGTTGAAAAATTCAGAAAGATAACATACCCAAGTTTATCCCCTAGAACCGATAGCCATGAGAAAAGGAGCTAGGTGTGGAGGTACATGCAGTGTTCTTAGCACTGGGAGCTGGAAACTGGACGACTGGAAACTTAAGGCCCTCCTTGGCTACACAGAAGCCAGCCTAAGCTACATGAGACCCTATCTCAAAAACCAGAGAGAAAGCGAGGTTCTGCTTCACAGGGGGTTCTCTCTCTCTTTGTGTGTTAGTGGGGGCTGAACCTGGGGCCTGACAAGTTAGACAAGCTCTCCACACTAAGCCTTTTTTTTTTTAAAACTTACATTTTATTTATTGGGGAGGGGCACACACATACCATGGTGTCCTTGTGGAGGTCAGAAGACAGTTTGCAGGGTGGTTCCCCAGGGACTGAACTCAGACCATCAGGCCTGGCAGCAAGTGTCTTTATCCGTCAAGCCATCTCACCAGCCCATACACTGAGCTTTTTTATTTTTACTCTTTGCAGGGGTGGGGGGATGCACGAGAGAAGGGGGTGGGCTTATTTATTTGTTTTTGTTCTTTTGAGATGGTCTCCGAAAGCCCAGGCTATCTAGCTGAGTCTGGCCTTGAACTGTTTCCTCCTGCCTCTACAATCTAAGTGCGGTCACATCTGACCCCAGGCTTTTGATTTATGCCAAGCTCTTGGTCTTGAACCTATGGTGTAGCCCAGGCAAAACTTGAACTTGGTGATCACCCTTTCTCAACCTCCTCAGTAACTGGAGTTAAAGACTTGAACCACCAAGTCCAACTTGGAAACTCTTACCAATTATTATTATAAAACTCAGAAAATAGACCAGGCTGGCCTCAAACTCAGAGATCTGCCTGCCACTGTCTGTATAGAATGCTGGAATTAAAGGCTTGTGCCACCACATTTGGTCTTACTAATTGTTACTACTATTTGTTGTTGTTGAAATAGTTCAATGTAGCCTAGGCTGGCCTTGAACTAGCTATGCAGCCAAGGATGTCCTTAAACTCTTGACCCTCCTGCTTCTTACCTTCTCAGATGCCAGGCATGGAAACTTGTCATCGTCTTCTCTCTCTTCTGTTTCTTCTCCCCAGCCCCCAACTCGAACAACGAATATTTGATAAGTAGCTCACATCTACATACACGGAACACAGATAGTCTCTAAAATTTGTCTTTTAAATTTTTTAAGGATTTTAGTGTGTGTGTATATGTGTGTATAACAAGTGTTCCAGTGCCCTCAGAGGCAGAAGAGAGCTTTGGAAATCCTGGAGTTGGCTAGAGTCACAGGCAATCGTGAGCCACCAGACATGAGTGCTGGGGATTGAACTCGGGGTCTCAGGAAAGCAGGAAGTGCTCTGAACCACTGAGTCATCTCTCCAGCCCCCCAATTTTTTCGTTTTTGAGACAGAGTCTTACAGTTCACCCGATAGTCTAAGCTGGCCTTGAGTTCACCATCCTCCTGCCTCAGCTTCCCAATGTGGCTAGCATTACAAGTGTATGCCACCATGCTTGGCTCTAACTTAGTTTTGGAAAGGTTTTATGCCAGTTTCTACTGCCACCTAATTTATTTCCTAGAGAGACAAGGTCTCACCATATAGCTGTGGCTGGCCTAGAACTGCTATATAGACCAGTCTAGCCTCAAACTTGCAGTGATCCTCCTGCCTCGGTTCTGAGTGCTGAGTTGTTGGCGACTATACCTGGCTTTTATTTTTTCCCTAGTCCTGGTTGTTGTAATTCATTTTTGTGCCTTCCATGGACAAAGAATGGTCTGTAGAGGCCCGATAGTTTAATGGCATTTTGAGATTTATGCATCAGCACAGATGTCAGTCAGGATAACGGCCTGTTGGTGTTTATGTGTGAGCACACAAGCACAAGTTCATGTGCACCACAATGTGTGTGTAGAGGTCAGAGGGCAACTTGTGGGGTTGATTCTCTCCCTGCCATGAGGGTCCCAGGAACTGAAGTGAGGGTATCAGGCCGGGCGGCAGTGCCCGTCTGTCCTGAGCCTCCCCCAGCCCTGTATTACAGTTCCTAACACTTGAGTGGTGTTGGCGGGTCACTCAGGCTTGTTTAACATCTGTCAGTGTGTTGTGTACATTGGCGATGCTGACTGCTAAATCTAAACCTTGTTTTTCAGACCGGTAAGATCTGGACATGTCCTTCATATTTGACTGGATTTACAGTGGGTTCAGCAGTGTGCTGCAGTTCCTAGGTAACTCCGCTTTGCTCTTTGTGGCTCCCCTGTTTGCCCCTGTTGGTGTGAATGCACTTGTTTGGAGAGAGCTCCTTTATGTAAGCCTGTGCTTAAGAAAGTGAGCTTTGAAATTATGAAATACATCCAGTGACTCACTCCCCTGAAACCACGTAATCTTAGGTCAGGTGTGGGAGAGCACACCTGTGTCCTAGCACTCAGGAGGCTGAGACTGGAGGGTTACAGCAGGTTCCACGCCAGCCTGCTCTTCAGAAAGAGCTTAAATCTTAAAAAAAGTTGTGTACTCTTGGATAATTTATTTTCTACTTAACCCCAAGTTTCTTATCTATAAAATGGCAATTTTTAAATGTACTGGAGATTGAACCTAGGGCCTTACACATGTTGGGCATGTGTTCCAGCACTGAGCTGTATCCCCAGCCTAGGCTCTAATGAGCCTACTCCTAGAATTTTATTTATTTATTTAGAGACAGGGTCTTACTCTGAACCCTTGGCTGGCCTGGAACTCAAGGAGATTTGCCAGCCTCTGCCCCAAGCCCCTAGTGCTGAAATTAAAGGTATGTGTCACCATGTCTGGCTTCTACCTCTTATAATTATTGTCAGTAATATTTCTAACAGAAATATATATTGCTTCTTGGTGAGTTTCTCTGCATCTTTTAATTCTTTTATCTCATTGACTCTTCTGTGAATGGAATCCAATGTGTTACCTTTGGTTGCTTTTGGTAGCGACTCTGACCCAAGGCTTCTTGCATGCTAGGCTGTTGCTGTATCAGTTGATAAATCCCTAGCCCTGTCGAGTATGTGGCTCATTATAAACGTCTGTGTCTGGGCCGGGGGAGACGGTTCAGTCAGTCAAGTGCTTGTTCAAGCAGGAGGACCTGAGCTCCATCCCAGCACCCACAAAAATAAAAATAGAGGCTGGGTGTGGTGGCGCACGCCTTTGATCTGAGCACTGGGGAGGCAGAGGCAGGCGGATCTCTATGAGTTCACGGCCAGCCTGGTCTACAAATCAAGTTCCAGAATATCGAAAGCTATACAGAGAAACCCTGCCTCGAAAACCCAAACATTAATTAATTAAAAACACAAAACTGCTGGCGGGGGTAGGATAGGACTGGCTGGAGAAATGGTTTAGCTGTGCTGGTGGTGGTGGTGGCGGCGGTGGTGGCGGTGGCGGTGGTGGTGGCACACACCTTTAATCCCAGCACTCGGAGGCAAAGGCAGGTGGATCTTGGTGAGTTCCAGGCCACAAGAGCTACCCAGTGAGACCTTGTCTCACACAAACAAACAAACAAACAATCAGACAAACAAACAGAGCCCTGATTGTTCTTCCAGAGGACCTCAGTCAATTCCCAGCACCAACCACCGTCTGTACCCAGTTCCACAGGATATGACTTCCTCTCCTGCCCTCCTCCAGCACCAGCTGTGCACACGGCATACAAACAGACATGCAGCAAAACACCTAGAGAGCTCAGTGGACTAAGGTGCTGGCTGCCACGGCACACAGGAGACAGAGGCAGGCCAGTCTCTGAGTTCAAGGCCAGCCTGGTCTACAGAGTGAGTTCCAGGACAGCCAGGACTCTTACATAGAGAAACACTATCTCAAAAAACAAAAAAAGAAAGGAAAGGAAAAGAAAAAGGAGAGGAAAGGAAAAGAAAGGAAAAAGATTACAGAGGTGGCCATGTAGCCCAGCTGGAACTAGCATGTGGAATTAGCATGATCCCCCTGCCTCCACTTCATCAGTGAATGTTGGAATTACAGATAAGTTTGGCTATGCTTGGATAATGTGTAGATTTTTAAATTGCTCTTTTAAAACTGAAAATGAGGGATGGAGGAGATGGCTCAGCAGTTAAGAGTACTGGCTGCCTGCCCTTCCAGAGGACCTGGGCTCAATTCCCAGCACCTGCATGGCAGCTCATATAACTGTCCATAATTCTAGTCTCAGAGGACCCCTCTTGTGGCCTCTTCAGACACTACGTGCAGGCATAACATAATAAAACCTGAAAATAAGAGCTAGGCCTTACTTGGTGGTACAGACCTCTGACCCCAGCTACTCAGGAGACTGAGGCAGGAGGATCATAAATTAAAAGTTAGCCTGAGCAACAGAATGAATTCAGAGCCAAGTTGGTCAATTTGGTAAGCTCCTGTCACACTGAAAAGTAAGAGGAGGAGGAGGGTACAGCTCAGTGACAGGAAGCACTTGCCTGGACTGACCTGAGGGTGGCACTGCCTTCCACAGACAGAAACGAGAACAGAGCTGAAGATGCCTTAGGAAGCCAAGCTTACTTATGCTCAGTGTTTTTATTTATGCTGAGGCAGGGTTAGAGTTGATTACTGTTTCTTTGGTTTGGTTGGTTAATTGTTTTTTTCCAGACAGAGTCTCTCTGTATAGCCCTGGTTGTCCTAAAACTCAGTTTGTAGACCAGACTGGCCTCAAACTCAGAGATCTGCCTTGGGACTAAAGGCATGCAACAAGGCATGCAACATGGCATGTTTGGTTTTTTAAGACAGAGTTTCTCTGTGTAACATTCCTGGCTGTCCTGAAACTCTCTTTGTAGACCAGACTGGCCTTGAACTCACAGAGAACCTCCTGCCTCTGCCTCCCAAATGTTGGGATTAAAGGCATGTGCCACCATGCCTGACTCGGCCGTTTGTTTTTTAAAACAGTCTCTTTACATAGCCCTGGCTGCCCTGGAACTATGTAAACTAGGCATGATACACCTTCCTCTGCCTCCTGAGTGCTGGGATTAAAGGCAATCATGGGCTACCAAACTTGGCCTGGTTTTTGTTTTTTTGAGACAGGGTCTCATGTAGTCCAGGCTGACCTCAAGCTTGCTATATAGCTAAGAATTGCCTTGAATTCAGATTCTCCTGCCTTTATCTTCCAACTGTTGGGATTGCAGGTATGGTAAAGTTGCAGTTTATTAGGGTTTTAATATTAATTTAAGCACAGACAGAGAGAAGCACTTAGGAGAAGGACATCGCACACCCAAGCGTTCTAGACTTCTCGAGAGTTGCATTCAGGTGTCTTAACAATAACCGAGTACAACAATAACAGTAACTTTCATGTCATGTCAAATATAAAGTCATTTTCATACTCCATGTTGGATGACACTCTGACTGATCGGAACTCTTCTTCTGCAGGGTTGTATAAAAAAACCGGTAAACTGGTATTCCTTGGGCTGGACAATGCGGGGAAAACGACGTTGCTGCACATGCTCAAAGATGACAGGCTTGGCCAGCACGTCCCGACACTGCATCCCAGTAAGTGGTCGCTTCCCTGTGAGTAAGGCCGAGTCGCAGGCCCTGCCCAAAAGTTGTTTTGACTTGGGGTTTTTGGTGAATAAAGTATGAGATTATTCAACCTGTTCCTGAAACAGCTGGGTAAATAGTAACTGACCTGGTTCCCAGAGCACAAATTAAGATCTAGAAGTACTTGACTACACCATGAGCCCAGGCTAGGTTACGGAATAAGAACCTACAGAGCCAGCAGCAGAAAGAAATAGTGGGCTAATTTATATCTGTAACTGTCACAGTGAGAAGATTATAAACCAGGCAGATACAGTTTAAAAACAAGTTAATTGAAGGATGTGTGTGATGGCGCATACCTTTAACCCCAGCCCTCTGAAGAAGAGGCAGGTGGATCTGTGAGTTCGAGGTCAGCTTGGATATCATAGTAAGTTCTAGGTTAACCAGGGTCCATAGTGGGACCTTGTCACAAAAAATAACAATGAAAAGAGTTGCCTTCTGGTCTGCACATGTACCTGAGGCACACAAATACCTGCACTCATACATACATAAAATAAAAATAAATGACATTTTGAAAGGGCTTAATTCTTTAAGACAGAGATGTGTGTGCAGAATTAGAACAAACAGCTGACTATTTTTTCTTCTCTTTTGCCTGCTAGTGCTGTTCCCTTCATTTACCCCAGGAATAGTTTTTGAGCACCTACTGTATGCCACACCTGTGTCTAGACACAGGAAATTGCAGGGCACAGAGCAGGTGATCTTTCACTTACCCCAGGAATAGTTCTTGAGCACCTACTGTATGCCACACCTGTGTCTAGACATAGGAAACTGCAAGGCACAGAGCAGGTGATCTCTCAGCTTTTCTTGCATCTCACATTCATCCCAACTTGTATTTTTCCATTTAAAGCATACATGGAAAAAGTAATAGCCTTGTGTCCTCTGATTTGGCAGTTCTACTACTAGGTGTTTATCTGGAAAAGTGAGAATATGTATTTACCAAAAGCCTGTGCAGAAAAGAGAAAGAAAGCAGCAGGGTATATTCTCCAAGAAAGAGGAACCAAAGCTGGGCATGCCGCCTGTGGTTCCAGTGCTTGGGAGGCAGAGGCTGGAAGTCACAAACTGGAGCTTGGTCTACACAGAGTTCCAGACCAGCCAGGAGAAATAAGACTCCATGAGAGAAGCTGGTCACAAGAAGTTCCCTGCTGTGTGACACCATCACATGGAATTTGAGAATTAGCCAGAATAATCCATGGTGATAGACTTGAGGTCTAGGTGGAGGCTGACAGGGAAGGGAGAGGGGACAGTCTGAGATGTTGACAGTCTCCTTCCTGTACCATAGTTAATTAAATAGGCATTTCTTTTCTGGGTAGAGTATGCACAGGGGTGTAACCGTGCCAATGGGTAGCCAGCCATATTCAAGCATTGCCCTTTTCTTTTGGAAGTAACTTTTAAATACAGACCCAATTAAGTATTTAATTTACTTGAAATACTATGTATAATCCCCTCCCTTTAGTTTTTGAGATAGTGTCTTGCTTTGTGGCCCAGGCTAACTTCAAACTCACTACCCTTCAACTTCCCTAGCTTCCCAGTTGCTGGAGGTGTGTGTGTGTGTGTGTGTGTGTGTGTGTGTGTGTGTGTGTGTGTGTGTGTGCGCGCGCTATGGGTGTGTGCTACCCCAGCCAGCTCACAAAATAAATGCTCTGGTGCTGAAATTTTCACTGTGGTTATGGAAGACTTCTCCTTAGGCCATGAAGGAAGATACCAGAGTCTGGAAGTCTTTCCCATTACAAATTAGGTAACTAGACAGAAGTATGTGTACACAGCTGTTTTCAAGCCCTGGGCAATAGCCGGTGCAGGACTGAAGTTCATAAGAGAAGGAAAATGAACTCTTCGTATTCATGTTTTCAAACCCAGGTGTAAGAGGAAGCCCAAATAACCCAGTCAGTTGAGGAGACAGAGACAAGAACTGGGAGGGCAGAACTTGCCAGGCACAGCACTGGAGGAAATTATTCCAGAAGTTAGCATGGACAATCCCTGTCTGTGCAGTCATGGAGTAGAACCCAAGGGACCACATCTGAAGAAAGAACAAGTCCACTAGAGTGAAGTTCAAGAATACAGTAAAATTTAGCATGAATTACAATTTTATAATGTAGAATTAGTAAGACATGCACAAAGTAAGTAAGTGTGACCCATAACCAGGAGAAAAATCTGTCCGAAGAAATGGACCCAGCAGTGACGAAGATGATAGGATTACCACACAGGGAGAGACAGCTCCGGTGGGCTGCGGATGGGGCTCAGTTGGTAGAATCTGCCTAGCCTGCGTGAAGCTGTGCAAATTCTGCATGGATTAAGCATGGTGGATCATGCAGGTAATCTGCTCCATAGCAAGTTCAAGGCCAGCTAGGTTGTATGTGCCCCGACTCAAGACACTGAGTTTGAAAGGCTCTTCTCTGTTTCTTTTATTACACTTACTTAGTCGGGATGTGTGCCATGCTGCAAGTGGAGGCCAACAGACAGTTGTGGGTGTCAGTTCTCCCATCCGCCCTGGGTTCTGGGATCAAATTTAGGTCACTGGGCTCAGTGGCAAGCCCCTTTACCTGTTGAGCCATCTTGCTGGCCCTTTTTTCTTTATTTATTTTAAATGTAAAGAGATCCTGTGACCAAGGATTTAAAGGAAAACCTGTACTCAATGAGGAGATAAATGAAAGATAATAAACATGTCTTTATAGTCCAGGCTAGCTCTGAACTTGCTCTGTAGCCAAGGATAGCCTTAAACTTGTGTTCTTCCTGCGTCTACCTCCCCATTGCTGGATTACAGTCATGGCCCCTATGTCTGGCAGATCCCTGATTGTACTGTAAAAATATCTTGTTTTTGTTTTAGCTTCAGAAGAACTCACTATTGCTGGCATGACTTTTACGACTTTTGATCTGGGTGGGCACATCCAAGGTAAGCTTCAATTTCTCTTAGTCTCTGTTTTATCTTAACTTAGTAAATATGGCAGCTATGGTCCAGAGCTTGGAATTGCATGCTCTTCAAGTAAGGCAGAGTAAGGTCAAGGGTGTGCTTTGAGAGCCAAGAGGGTTTTCATGATCGTTCTGACTCACTGGAGTCCGAACTGCTTGTGCTGGTGAGGTATGAAGCAAATTCAGCTTCCATTTTCTCTTTGCATCAGGCTCCTCTCACCTGTTGTCCAAATCCTATTATGAGCCTGTGATGCAGCCCCCAAAGCCCGCAGCAACTCACCGTTTCTTATAACACAGACTTGTCATTGTCCCAGCGTTCTCTGTGGTCCTTGCTCTCTTGCCATGTCTCCCACTAGAGCTGACCTCTTGTTCTCCCTCTGCTCTTGCTCACAAATCCCCATCTGTGAGATGTGACTCCCTCCCTGGAGAAGCCACCCTAGCGAGGAGTGCTCCAGCTGTACATATGTGGGACTTAGTGCCTCTGTGTACATTTTTACAGGACCTGAACCTAAGATGAACTTCTGTGGACTAACATCCTGTCTGGGTGGGGTTTTTTTGTTTTGGGTTTTTTTTTTTTTTTTTTTTTTGTTTTTGTTTTTGTTTTTGTTTTTGTTTTTGTTTTTGTTTTTGTTTTTCGAGACAGGGTTTCTCTGTGTAGTTTTGGAGCCTGTCCTGGAATTCACTCTGTAGACCAGGCTGGCCTTGAACTCACAGAAATCCGCCTGACTCTGCCTCCCAGTGCTAGGATTAAGGCGTGCACCACCACCACCACCACCACCACCACCACCACCACCACCACCACCACCACCGCCCGGCCCTGTCTGTTTTATATCCCAGTCGCTCTTAGCATGTGGGGCACATGGTGTAGCACAGCTAGTGAACGCTCCAGACCTAGAGGCCCCTAAGCCTGTGATTAGAGCCAGTGCTCTTCTGGAAGCCTCGTGCTGGGCTGGGGTGCCAGCTCTGTAGTGCTGATGCTCTGTGGTAGAGCTTTCCACCTCCCATGCACTTCCTTCCCAGCACCATAAAAATAATAATAGTAAAATCGTTTTTAAAAAATGGTGCGACATATATATCAAAAGGTTTTCAGTGGCTGTGGCTAGTGAAAGCACATTTGAGACACACATTGGTTAATCTCCGGGGTATGAAGATTAGAGAATTAGAACACAGAGCTGGGGAGATGGCCAGTGGGTAACAGTGCTTCCCTTGCAAGTCTGAAAACCTGAATTCAATTCCCAGAATCCACAGTGAGAGGAGAGAACAGACTCCAGAGGTTAGTCTCTAAACTCCACAAGCTTGCTCTTGCACACACACTTGTACTCACAGACACATCATTAATAATAATAATAATAATAATAATAAAACTTAGAATCAAATGGCGTTTGCCTGAAATTTCATCTCTATAGTGTTTTCCAGATGGACTACAAAGCTCAAGTCAGAGCGTGGTTTCTCGTGGGCACTCTAAGAGTTGCCTTCTCACGGCTGTTCTTGTAGAGGACCCAGGTTTGGCTCCCAGCACCCACATGGCTGCTGACAGCTGTCCTTAACTCCAGTTCCAGGGATCTGGTGCCCTCTGCTGGCCTTCACAGGAACCAGGCACACACAGTACACATACATACATGCAGACAATGCACTCATACACATAAAATAAAAATAATTAAGAGCCGGGCAGTGGTGGCGCACGCCTTTAATCCCAGCACGTGGGAGGCAGAGGCAGGCGGATCTCTGTGAGTTCGAGGCCAGCCTGGTCTCCAAAGCAAGTTCCAGGAAAGGTGCAAAGCTACACAGAGAGACCCTGTCTCGACAAAACAAAACAAACAAAAAAAAACAATAAAATCTTTTTAAAAAATAAAAATTGAGCCAGGCAGTGGTGGTGGCACACACCTTTAGTCCCAGCACTCGGGAGGCAGAGGCAGGCAGATCTCTGTGAGTCTGAGGCCAGGCTTGCTACAGAGCGAGTTCCAGGACAGCCAGGGATTCACAGAGAAACCCAGTCTTGAAAAACCAAAACACCTAAATAGATAAATAAATATAAATAAATAAATAAAAATTGGTTTTTCCTTTTGAAAACCTTTAATTGGAAAAATTATCCTTGTGTTTTCCTATACTTTAGTTAATTAATTTTTTAATAATAAATTATAGAGATTTTATAAAAATTATAAATTTTTATTTGTAAAAATTCTTTGATATGTATATAATGTTACTACTTATTAAAGATGAAGGCAAATTTGAATACTAGTGAGATAGCTGTACTTGCTTATTTTTACATAAAGAGTTAAATCCTAGCTGAAATATTTTATACTGTGATACAGAGAATCTTTAGCATTTTTCAAACTTTTTTAAAGATTTATTTATTTTTATGTGTATGAGTATTTTACCTGCATATATGTCTGTGTACTACATGTGTGCCTGATGCCTAGGTCAGATTCCCAGGAACTGGAGTTACAGATGGTTGGGAACCACTATGTGGGTGCTGGGAATCAAACTCAGGTCCTCTGCAGCAGTAATAAGTGCTCTTAACCCCCGAGCCGTCTCTCCAGCCCTCATAGTCGTCAGTGTCAAGAGTGCTGCTTTGCATGAAGGCATAGCGCGGACTGGCAAAGTATGTTCAGGACCATCTTAGAAACTATTGGGAATTCTATCCTAATCCCAAGCTAGAGTTAGTTAATGATTTCCCCCTCCTATTATGGAACTGAAGTCAGCAACTTAACCAGCAGTTTTTATAATGAGACATTCAAAAGCAATATAATCCTAGAGGAGAAAAGATGAGTAACCCAAATAATAAATGGAAGAAGATGCACAGCACACTTATCATCAGAAACAAGGTAAACGTGAAGACAGTGGAGAAATATTTTTCAAATACTAAAAGAAAAGCTTTCCTTTAGATTTACTTATTTTGAGTGTCTTGCATGCATGTTTGTGCACCGCATGCATGCCTGGTGCCCTTAGGGGTCCAAAGAGGGCATCGGATTCCCTGGAACTGGAGCTACAGATGGTTATGAACCACCTTGTGGGTGCTGGGAATTGAACCCTGGCCCTCTGGAAGAACATCCATCCCTCATACCCACTGAGCAATCTCTCTAGCCCCCATAAAATTTTTCTTATAGTTGACTATAAAATATCCTTACAAGGTTATATGTTGAACATTCTTGATGGTGGCACTATTTTGGAATTTTTCACTAGTGAACTTTTTTTCTGTTTTTTTTTTTTTTTTTTTTTTTTTGGTTTTTCGAGACAGGGTTTCTCTGTGTAGCTTTGCACCTTTCCTGGGACTCACTTGGTAGCCCAGGCTGGCCTCAAACTCACAGAAATCCACCTGGCTCTGCCTCCCGAGTGCTGGGATTAAAGGTGTGCGCCGCCGCCACCGCCCGGCTTAACTTTTTTTCTGTTTTGAATACAACAGTTTGTAACTTAGCCAAGCCTGTACCTGATACTAACATCCTTCTGTCGTTGGCTTCATATTTATCATTAGCTAAAACCTAAGAAACTAGAAATGTCAAATATTAATAGTGCACGCACACGTATGTGGTTTTTACTGCTTACATTTGGTTGATGGAGTTCACAGTGGCTCTCTAGTGAACTTAATGAGAGTCGCTGTGTCTGAAGGTGCACCACATGTGTGCAGGTGCCTGTGGAAGCAGAAGGTGTGGGATCCCTGTAACTGGAGTTGCTAGTGCTTGTGAGCCACCTGATGGGTTTGGGGAACCAAACTGGGGTCCTCAGGGAGAACAGGAAGCATTCTGAAGCCCTGAGCCATCTCTTCCCTCCTACTTCTGTTTCTTTTCTTTCCTTTTTTTCTTCTTGTTTTTGTTTTTGTTTTTTTGAGACAGGGTTTCTCTGTAGCTTTGGATCCTGTCCTGGCTCTCTCTCTGTAGACCAGGCTGGCCTCAAAATCACAGAGATCCATCTGCCTCTGCCTCCCCAATGCTGGGATTAAAGAGGTACACCACCGCCTAGCTAAAGTATGGGCTTTTATTTTGTTTTTATTTCCAAGACAGGGTTTCTGTGTGTAACAGCCTCCTTTTTCTGGAGGGTAATTGGGATTGAACCCAGGGCCTTTCACATGCAAAGTATGTGCTCTACCACTGTGCCACATCCCCAGCCCCTAATTCTATTTCTCAATGGGAGGATTTGACATGCCCACAATTAAGGAAAATCTGAAATTTGTTTTGGTGTTCTGGGAAACATTTGGTACCCAAATCTTTGACAAACAGGCAGTTGGTGGTAGAGTGAAGCAGCCAAAGGCGTCTCAGAACTCTGGGAACCGGGTTGGCATCTCCATCAGCTGTCGATAGGCTTGACCAACACATAAATCCTAACTCCTGATTGTTTTTGTTAGCCCGAAGAGTATGGAAAAACTACCTTCCTGCTATCAACGGCATCGTATTTCTTGTGGATTGTGCAGACCATGAAAGGCTGTTAGAATCAAAAGAAGAACTTGATGTAAGTTGAACACTTCACACTAAACACAGTGAACTCCCTCTGGGCAGCCTGAGGAATAGGTGCAGACTGAGCTGTCGGAGGAGCTTTCCTGCAGTGTCTTGGCAAACTCCTAGCTCTGTTGGACTCTTCGATGGTTTTCACTGGGGATGACTCTGTTTAGAACAGAGGGAGTAGACTACAGTAGCTCTTATTAGTGAAGAAGTGCTAACACCCTTCTGAAGACTGAGTTCATCCTCTCCAGAGTGTGCCCCGCATGTGTGTGCATGCCTGCTCACTCCTGAAGCCATGTGTGTGCATGCCTGCTCACTCCTGAAGCCATGTGTGTGCATGCCTGCTCACTCCTGAAGCTATGTGTGTGCATGCCTGCTCACTCCTGAAGCCATGTGTGTGCATGCCTGCTCACTCCTGAAGCCATGTGTGTGCATGCCTGCTCACTCCTGAAGCCATGTGTGTGCATGCCTGCTCACTCCTGAAGCCATGTGTGTGCATGCCTGCTCACTCCTGAAGCCATGTGTGTGCATGCCTGCTCACTCCTGAAGCCATGTGTGTGCATGCCTGCTCACTCCCGAAGCCAGCTATCCAGAGTCGTGTCATCTCAGAAGTCCATTCCTTCAACAACTGTCCAGCCAGTGGTCCGGCATGTCCATACCCTCTGCACCCTCTAGGTCAGATGCTTGGTAAAGAGGCTCGGCAGTTTCCAGCAAGGCAGAACTAAATCTGAGACCACAGAGTAAGGATCTGACGGAAGGCTAACCCCAGCCATTCCTGTAGTCAGGAAGGTTCTGTGGTCCTGGAACAGGGTCAGTTAGCTGCTGACTCGTCCTTGTGTTTGGTCCTCTACAAGCTCAGTATTGCTTCACTCAGCACCCAGGTCAGCCCTAAGTAGTTGCTGCTGATCCCTCTCAAGCTAATTGCCCAAGGTAGGAACCTAGCCACAGAACCAGAAGGGAAACCAGATTGCCCCACCTCCAAGGTGTCCACGCTCCCTTAGTGATCTGCATGGTGCGCATCTCCAGAGAGAGCTACAGGGAGACAGGAGAATCTAGCCCAGGGTTTCTTAATGCTCACTTTCAAACGTGAGGGAATCAAACGTGATTAAGCAGGCCAGGGTGTCGTGATACAGTGAAGAGTGAGCCCTTGGCTGTTTGGCATCTTCTCAAATAAGCTTTAAATCAACTTGTCTTTCCTGTTATTTGCTTTGTCTCAGTCACTGATGACAGACGAAACCATTGCCAATGTGCCTATACTAATTCTTGGAAATAAGATCGACAGACCCGAAGCCATCAGTGAAGAGAGGTTACGAGAGATGTTCGGCTTATATGGGCAGACAACGGGAAAGGTAAAAACCTTTTTTTAAGTTTATTGTATATTTCTTTATTTATTTTTGAGACAGATGTCACCATGTAGCTCTAGCTGTCTTGGAACTCACTATGTAGACCAGATGGAATATATATATATATGAGCCCTCAGCTCTCATTTTAAAGTCCTGGATGGTTGGGAATTCACTTCTATAGACCAGGCTGCTGCCTCTGCTTCCTGTGTGCTGAGATTAACGGTGTGTGCTACCACGCCTGGATTTTTATTTGTTCTTTTCTTTAAGTACTTCCAGTGTGTTGTTACCAGAAATTAACCTAGAACCCAAATATATTCTACCATTAAGCCAGATTCTTAGCCTATATTTTATGTTCTGGTTCTGAACCTACATTTTATAATGATTTATAATAATTTTTTTGTTTTGTTTTTCAAGCCAGGGTTTCTCTTTAGAATAACCCTAGCTGCCCTGGAATTTGATTTGTGAACTGAACCCAGTTCCTGTGCAAGAACACATGCTCTTAACCACTGTGCATCTCTCCAATACCCCTTCTTTTTTATTTATTTTTTTATTTTTATTTTTTGGAGCTGAGGATCGAACCCAGGGCCTTGCACTTGCTAGGCAAGTGCTCTGCCATTGAGCTAAATCCCCAACCCCTCTTTTTTATTTTTTAAAAATATTTTATTTAATTTTATGTGCACTTGTGTGGGGGTGTCAGATTCCCTGGAACTGAGTTACAGACAGCTGTGAGCTGCCATGTGGGTGCTGGGAATTGAACCCCAGTTCTCTGGAAGAGCAGTCAGTGCTCTTAACCACTGAGCCATCTCTCCAGTCCCTCCTCCTTTTTACAATTTTGACTTAATGTGTGTGTTGCCTGCATGTCTGTCTCTATACTACATATATGTCTGGTGCACTAGGAGGCCACAAGAGGGCATCCCCTGGAACTGGAGTTACAGACTGTTGTGAGCTGCCACATGGGTGCTAAGAATCCAACCTAAGTCCTCTAGAAGAGCAGCAGCAATTGCTATTAAGCACTGGGCTGTCTCTCCAGCTCCAGCCAGGACACACTCTTCTTTTGTTAATGTAAATAGCCACACCGACCAATCACTCCACCAGAGCTCCTTCCTTCCTTCCTTCCTTCCTTCCTTCCTTCCTTCCTTCCTTCCTTCCTTCCTTCCTTCCTTCCTTCCTTCCTTCCTTCCTCCCTCCCTCCCTCCCTCCCTCCCTCCCTCCCTTCCTTCCTTTCCTCCCTTCCTTCCTTTCTTTTTTTTCTAGACAGGGTTTCTCTTTGTAACAGTCCTGGCTGTCCTGGAACTCACTCTGTAGACCAGGCTGGCCTCGAATTCACAGAGATCCTCCTGCCTCTGCCTCCCAAGTGCTGGGACCAAACGCATGCGCCACCACGGCCTAGCTAGAGCTATTTTTATTTATAGTGGATTTGTTGAGGCATGGGGTGGGGCATGTTAGTACTGAAAAGTTCCAGAAAGCCACAGGACATGATGCTACATATCTGACATCCCAGTACTTGGGAAGCTGAGGCAAGAGGATGACAAGTTTAAGACCATCCTGGGTGCTATATAGTGACACTGTCTCTATAACAAAACCAAAAGGAAAAAGAAAGAAGAAGTATTCCCAGATAATCCATGGAGTGAACTTCATGGTTTATAAACAGAACCTCCTCAGTTCACACATGCTCTTTCAGGGCAAGGAAATACTGCAGCAGAGGACGGGACTCAGCGCTCTACGCTCATCCTAGCCCTCTGTGCCTTCTTCGTAATAATCTGTTCCCTACCAGTTTTAAGCAATGGTCTCACTGTAGCTAAGGCTGTCCTTGAACTTAGATCTTCTTGAGTGCTGGGATTACAGGGATATGCCAGCACCTTGCAGAATGTTGTCTTAAATGTCAGCCAAGAAGATCTGGATTTTTTTTTTTCTTTTTTGATTTTTGAAATAGGGTCTTGCTTTCTAGCCTGGGCTGGCCGGGAACTTGAGATCCTCCAGCCTCAGGCTCTGAGTGCTAGAAAAACAGGCGTGTCTCCATGCTCAGATGGTTGTTTTATTTCTGTGTACTTCCCAAGCTCACGCCTTCCCACTCATTGGCCACATTGACACTGTAGAGTAAGAAGAAGTTCATGTGTAAGGGGACTTGGATTCTAAGCATCCATGGCTTTATCATTGACGTCCTTTGTTCTGAAGGAGAATCTGCAATATGTGGGGAGTAGTACTTTTATTCCGTGAGACCCCAACCTAACAGCTCTCTTCTCTTCCAGGGCAGTGTGTCGCTGAAGGAGCTGAACGCCAGGCCTCTGGAAGTGTTCATGTGCAGTGTGCTGAAAAGACAAGGCTATGGAGAAGGCTTCCGCTGGATGGCCCAGTACATCGATTAGCAGCCTTCCTGCCCACTCACATCCAGGCCTCTGAGATCCATCCCCCAACATGCATAACTTGAATTCAATAGACTTTTGTTGGTTTCAGAATAGGAGTTTTTTAGATTATTAATATATCTACCTGAGTGGGAATTGCAAACCGATTCAAGTTTGAATATCACAATGTTAGCTTTCTAATTCCATACAGATAGTTTTTACAGTTTACAGCCCCACATCAACCCCGTCACCGTTTATAAAGATCAGCTTCCCAGCGGTACATTTGAAGCACTTTTTAACGATGTGAAACTACAAATATAAACCATATTTAAAAGCTCATCATGTGAAACTTTTATGTACTTTTTGGAAATAGTTTTTCAATTTTAGATTGTCTGCCTATCTTATGTACAGTTAAAATCCGCTTATCAGTGATTGCATGATGCCTTACCGTTTTCAAGACTACTTTTTCTTATGCAAACGTCATGCAATAAAACAAACTCCAACGTTTGGCTCTTTGTTGTGCAGCTGTTTCATTTGGATGTATCGTATGTGGCTAGTGTGCTCTGGAAATGTGAGGGTTTAATAGCACACGTAGGAGAGGGGGGCTGATGGGCACGGAGGTTCCTGCAGATGTCAGGATGGTGCCGAAGCTCTTGCTTGCACTCAGCACACGGCAGCTGGAGTCCAGTGCCTGACTCCAGGCTTCCGAATCCTCCACTGTCCTTACCCGTCATTCCGCCGGCCATTGCTACCACGGCTGCAGTCTGTGGCCTAGCCTGTCCTGCAGGCTCTTCGGCCCACACTGGCCACTCGCGGAATTTAGTGATTCCTTGTCAAAACTAGTGACAGGTGACCCGGCTGTCCACATTGAGAGTCCCTCCCAGGGCTCCAAAAGGGAGCGGCCTAGCCTGGAGACCTGCGTTGCCCAGGGGAAAGCGGCGGCTCTTGGGTGGGTTCTGCTCCTATCCCGTGGCTCCTCTGCCCTGGGCATGCTTTCTTTCCTGAGAGGAGGAAGACGGACGAGAGCTTGTTTGGTGCCGTCTTGATCTTGCTGGCACTCAGCTTGCCTGGCCCCCATAGCACACAGCCCTGGCTTCTGCATGTAATAACCACCATGAGTGTTCACGTGTTACTGCTCTGTTCACAACTACAGCTGTGGATAGTTGTTTAAAGCATTTTAATTCCCCAAAAAGCTCTTAATGCCTGAAACTATTCCCATCATTAACAAAAATGAAAAGTGCCAATTTCTTTGTTTTTTGAATCAGCCTTTGTTCATGCAGAGGAGAGTAGGCTGCCATGCTCATCTTAGATGGTGGCCTAAAAAATAAAAATGGGGACCAGTTGCTCTGCCTTAGGTCTCCCTGATTTTGTTTATTTTTTTTTTCTGTCTGTAAATCCATATTATTTATATTTCCCCAAATCGGAGGCAATCATGATAATTGAGTATAGTCGTTTTTTCATTTCCACAAGTTTATGTTACCTTTTCAACCAATGATGTGTATAATTGGAAAAATCAAAACCTACTCTTCTCTAAAAAGAGTAGAAAAGCCGTCCCCAGGCTGGGCCAAAGGATCAGTGCCAGACAGTGCAGCCTAGATATGACAGATTTTACCTTTTGACACTGACCAAGAAGATGTGACAATTTTCTCCAGGCCCTTTTTTAAAAGGATTAAGGACAGCTGCTAAAAAACAAACAAAAACAAACAAAAAAACCCCAGATTGCTTTTGTTCTGCATTTGGTCCCAGATATTAAAAAAAAAAAAAAGGGGTGGGGGACTTTAGGGTATGACTAGGTCCTAGCTGTTAAAAATAGTTCCAAAAGTCTACAACAATCAAGACAGAGGACATAGGCTTTTAAAGTCCTATAGAAAACCCTGGTGTCCGCCCCAGCCCTGGGTCCTGGACATCAACAAACCCTTCCAGCTCTATGCAGATGAGGGCCGGGAATCTCAAAGCAAATTCTTACTCAATTCCTGGGGCTTTGGAAGCGGCTGATGGCTTTATCTATCCAAGAGGTTTGACCCAATCTTGGTTGGGTGGCCTGTGTGTGTCTGGTGAAGGAGGTTAAGAAAGCTGACTGGAGCAGGCAGTGTTCCTGGCTGCCCCGCAGTTGGTTGATGCCATCCTGTTGGGCACTCTGGAAAGATGATGTCAAACACATTGGTGACTCATTGCCAAGCACTGCTCCTGGACCAGCCCCATACCAGGTTCTGCAAAACATCAGCCCTCAACCCTGCTGCTAGCCTGTTACCAGATGACGTCCCTGAAGAACCTCTGCGTGACTGCCCTGAGGTAATGGACCTGAGTCAAGCTGTCAGGCCTGACCTGACCAATGCCCTGTTGCAGAAGGTGGATGAGGTACTGCATACTGAGGGGAGCAGTTTTGTCCAGAATAGAATCAGGTACAACGGGGCTGCAGTGGAAACCCAGGATGGGACTGTTTGGTTGCATTTACTTAACCAAGGGTCCTCAGCTCAGTGAGCCACGCTCCTAGCACTAACTCAGGCACTCTGTTGGGGAACAGGCAAGTCTGTCACTATATATACTGAGAGCCAGTCTGCCTTTACCACAGCCCACATACATGGAGCCCTGTACCGAGAAAGAGGGATCCTCACTTCCATCCAGAAGATCAAGAACAAAGAGGAGATCTTGACACTCTTAGAAACCATCTGGCGACCCAAGGAAGTACCCATTGTCTATTGCAAGGGACAGCAAAAGGGAGACCCCCCAAACACAAGGTAACAAGGGAGCAGACTTGGCTGCCTGGGAGGCGTCCCTAGAACCAGTCGGTCCCCTCTAGGTTTTGTTTGACCCACTTTAATGCCCAGACTACACATTGGAGGAGACTGACCGGGCCAAGCAAGAGGATACAAGACAAGATGAAAGAGTCTGCTTGCTGGATGTCACCAGACAAAAGGAAGGTCTGCACTTTTTTTTTTTTTTTTTTTTTTTTTTTTTCTGAGACAGGGTTTCTCTGTAGCTTTGGAGCCTGTCCTGAAGCTCACTCTGTAGACCAGGCTGGCCTCAAACTCACAGAGATCCATCTGTCTCTGCCTCCCAAGTGTTGGGATTAAAGGTGTGCACTACCACTGCCCAACTAAGGTCTGTACTTTTTTTTTTTTCAGAGCTGAGGACCGAACCCAGGGCCTTGTGCTTGCTAGGCAAGCGCTCTACCACTGAGCTAAATCCCCAACCCCGGTCTGTACTTCTAATAGCTCTTGAAAACCAACTAGTAATGGAGCTCCACCAAGTCACTCATCTTGGGAGGAGGCAGTTCCAAAAAACTTCCGAGCTCCTCAGACTCCACTCTATGCCCCAGCCAAAGAGTTCTCTAGAGGGGGAAACGCTTCCTACTCTAAGGTGGCTTGCTCTTAATTAAACCGCCTTTCCTACTCTGACACTGGGATCAAAGAACAAAGATGATGACAGAGGATGCTCCTAACCCGTCTAGAAAGGAAGATGCTGCATCTGGCAGAAACCCTTCTGCCAGAGGCACACACACAGTGCACTTTACACACACACACACACACACACATACACACACACACACACACACAGGCAAGACACTCGAATCCGCAAAATAAAAGTAAATCTTAAAAAAAGGTGTGTGGATGGAGCATGGAGCTCAGCGGTAGAGTGCTTGTCTAGCATGAACAAGCTACGAGTTCAATCCCTGGCACAAAAAAACCCCCAAAATTAAGTATTGTTTGTATTGTATTGTTTAAACATATAAAAAAAGGTGATGTTTCAAAAACTCAAAAAAAGCATGACAAAAATAGAGATTAAGAGATATAAAGCAGAACTGGGCAGTGGTGGTGCAAGCCTATAATCTCAGTACTCAGGAGGCAGAGGCAGGTGGATCTCTGTGAGTTCAAGGCCAGCCTGGTCTACAAAGTGAGTCCCAGGACAGCCAGGACTGTTACACAGAGAAACCCTGTCTCAGAAAACAAAACAAAAAACCCAAACAAACAAAAGAGATATAAAGCCCTTAATACAAAATAAATAGAAAATAAATGGTTACTTATATTAATATAAAAAGGTTCTATACCCATCTAACTGGGTATAGTAGCTCATACCTGCAATCCCGGCTTCTGGGTAGCTGGGGCAGAAACTGTGCCAAACATTTGAGCCCAGCCTGAGGTACAGCGTGAGGCTCTGTCTGGTTGATAAACCCCACCATCGAAAGCAAAAATAAACATGGTAGTGTTCTCCTATAATTAGGTAGGAGAATCACAAAGTTCAAGGCCAGGGTGGACAACAGAGCTGGACCCTCTCTTGAAAAATGTTCTGCACTGAGTTAAGAAAAATAGTTATGTTCTGATCAAGAGCTAAATTATCAAAACTACACATTGAAGCTTCTCATCTGTTATTGTTAATCTAAATTTCAACTTAATGTTTTTTGTCTGTTTCAGACAGTGTCTGTGTAGCCCTGAATAGCCTGGAACTCCAGGGTGGCTTTGATCTTACAGAGATCTTCACACCTCTGCCTCATGAGTTGTGGCATTAAAGACATGCATTTCCAAGCTTGATCAGGTTTTTACATTTTATCAACAACAACAAAAACCAGCAAGCCCGTGTGAAAGTGTTACTGCTACTGACCTTAGGCTCAACTATAGAATGTGTGATAGCTCCTCCATGAGGAAGTCCTTGGATTCTGTTAAGACCTTCTCAGTCCAGAGTCCAGTCAATGTCCTCACTTGACATTGCAGGCCAGCCGGGATTTAAAAGGTCCCCAGTACAGGAGGAGCCCACAGTTTGCTGAAGGTGCCATTCTGAACCATCAAGAACATTGACCCTCCATGATTGCTCAGGACTTTGGTGACACTTTCTTGCACAACACCAAGTAATCAGATGAAGCAGTGTACTCCAGAGCAAGCTTGGTTTCAGTGTGCCCCACCCCGGGGGAAATCGATACCAAGTTACTTTTTGGGGAAGACGCACGGAAGTGCAGACATAGTCCAGCGAGTCTTTAAAACGGGATGTTATGTTTTAAATTTTAGTTGAGTTATTTTGGGAGTTTCAGGATGGCAATTGTGTAGTTCTCGTTGAGATTTCAGAACCAAATTCATTACCAAATATCAACCAGAAAAGATTCCTGTCCAAATGGCCAACCTCACACGGTTTTCCCCATTCCCTGCTCCTCATGGTCTAGTGATCAGTCGGCTGCCACCAGAGTGCACAGCACTCGGGGAATGGAGTCAGGGTACTTTTTAATGATGCAAGTGTGTAGCTGAACGCAGAGCACGTTGAAGTTGCTGGGGAATGGCTCAGTGTTACACTCATTTGAACTCTCAGTGCTGTAGAGCTGAAGTCAGTGTGGATTCTAAGGACAGTGTGTCCAGAGCATCCAGTGTGACTCAAGATGTTTCTGTTTGCCTTTGTATAGTTATAAAGAACAGCTAGCTGTTACACGTTCTTGTGTTAAATTGATCATGTTTTACTATTTTATTATTTTTTTTTAATTTTGCTTTTTGAGACAGAGTTTCTCTGTGTAACAAACAGCCGTGGCTATCCTGGAACTCACTCTGTAGACTGGCCTCGAACGCACAGAGATTCATTTGCCTCTGCCTCCTCAGTTCTGAATTAAAGCATGCACCACCACCGTGATGGGTGATGTCATTATGTATGCTATAAAAATGTGTTGCTCTGATTGGTTGATAAATAAAGCTGTTTGGCCAATGGTGAGGCAGAATAAGGTTAGGCGGGACATTCTAACTGGAGAGATAGGAGAGAATTAAAGAGATCAAGGAGACGCTGCTAACTGCTGCCAGGAGAAGCAAGATGTAAAGATACTGGTAAGCCACAAGCCATGTGGCAAAGATTAGATTTATAGAAATGGGCTGATTTAAGATGTAAGAGCTAGCTAGCCAGAAGCCTGAGCCATTAGGCCATACCCTTTGTAATTAATACAAGCCTCTGTGTGTTCATTTGGGTCTGAGTGACTGCAGGATGGTGGGGGGAGGGTTGGACCAGGAAAACTTCAGCTACACCACTGTCTGACTTCCTTCTTGTTTTTTAAATCAATGTCTTTCACCGTTCTGAAGTTCACTGATTAGGCTAGCTGCCTGGCTAGTGAGCTGTGTCCACCTGGCTTAAAAGCACAGGCCATCACACTTAGATTTGTTGTTGTTGTTGTTGTTGTTGTTTTTCGAGACAGGTTTTCTCTGAGTAACTTTGGTGCCTGTCCTGGATCTTGCTCTGTAGCCCAGGCTGGTCTCAAACTCACAAAGATCCGCCTGGCTCTGCCTCCCGAGTGCTGGAATTAAAGGTGTGCGCCGCTGCCGCTGCCGCTGCCGCTGCCGCCGCCGCCACCACCACCCGGCCACATTTAGGTTTCAAAGTGGGTTCTGAGGCTCCAACTCAGGTCTTTCTGCTTGCATGGTTAGCACTTCACCAGTTCACCAGCCGACCCATTTCCTCAGCCACCCACGGTTTAACCTACACAGAGGTTCTCTAGCATGTACAGAAGTTCCTGGGGAAATTTTAAATTTTAAAACTCTTACTGTATCTCTGCTACCCTCCCCTTCCTCCCTCCCCCAATGCTGCTATGACAGGACTAGAGAGATGGTCAGTGGTTAAGAGCAGTGGCTGCTCTTGCAGAGGGAGGTCCCCTGTTCAGTTCTCAGCACCCACATGGCAGCACACAACCATCTGATGCCCTCTTCTGACCTCCCTGGGCACTAAACACACATGTGATAACACACATACATACAAATAAAACACCTAGACACATACAATAAGATTAAAAAAAAATCAAATGTCACAATGGTGTCAGTGATGACCACTGGGCATGACAAACAGGCAGATAACTGTGCAAAAATAAAATGAAATTTTCTTCCTTACTGGCTCCTGGGGGTTGGGTTAATGGAGAACAGACTTCCTCTACTCAAAAGAATTTGCATGGGGCTGGAGAGATGGCTCAGAGGTTAAGAGCACTGGCTGCTCTTCCTGAGGTCCTGAGTTCAATTCCCAGCAACCACATGATGGCTCACAACTATCTAAATGAGATCTGGTGCCCTCTTCTGGCCTTCAAGCCAAACATTCACTGTATATATAATAAGTAAATCTTAAAAAAAAAATTTTTTTTTTTTGCATGATGGCCTGGAGAAATGGCTCAGCAGTTAAGAGCACCTGGCTGCTCTTCCAGAGGACACAGGTTCAATTCCCAGCACCCACAGAGCAGCTCACAACTGTCTCCAGTCCCAGTGTGATCTGACACTCTCTTCTGGCATTGTATACATGTGAAGCACAGACATACACCCATACACATAAAAATAATAATTAAAATGTTAAGAAAAAGTGACTTAAAAAGTTTGCATGTGCTGGGCAGTGGTGGCACACACTTTTAATCCCAGGGCTGGGGAGATAGAGGCAGACGGATCTCTATGAGTTCAGGCCAGCTTGGTCTACAGAGTGAGTTCCAAGACAGCCAGGGCTACACAGAAAGAAAAAAAAAAAAAGGAAAAAACAAAAAGAGAAAGTTTAATATGAAATTCAGTGGGACTGCAGTCCTATTTCATCTGGCACTGGGCACATTGCAGGAAGCTGAGAGGATGTAAACACAACCAAGTATTGGCACCACCTTCCAGGTCTCATCTAGATCTCGGGTTTTCACTGCCCCAACCAGACCTTAAGCTTGAGTTGGTTTCTAGTCCCTGGTTAGGAAGCCAGACAAGGTTGGTCGCAGTCTAGAGAAAAGCATGTTGACTTCCCTCCGTTTAGGGCCTTCAATACTGAGAGGGGGAGGGAACCCTCAGTAAGTCAAGGCAGGAGAGCTCTAACCTATTCTGGCTGTAGAGAATCTAAGGACATTCCCCTGTGGACAAAACCCTGTGACTCCAGGACCTGGCTCAACAGCCCCTGGGGGAAGGCAGCCGGGCCTGCTCTCCTTCCCCGACCGCCTGGCAGCAGATGGCAGGGCATGGAGCTATTTAGAGAACGGTCTTGGAATTTGTCCCTACCCCAGCTTCTATTTGGGGCCAGGCAGAGAATCAACAGGCCCCTTGCACAGTCTGGCAGTCAGGTAGCCATGGAGGCCCCCTTGGATTCTCCAGCCATCAGTCTTGATTACCGGGGGGCTGGGCAGTCTTTTATATAATCATCCTTCAGTATTGCCCTGGACAAAATGAGGACAGGGCATCTCCTCACTGGAGGGCTGTCAGTCAGAGTCTCTCTTTCTCAAACACTTACATGGAGGCAAGCTGTAATGTTTCCAGGTATTTAACCGAGTGTGTGTGGAAGTGCCGGGAGTCCGGCTTAGGCTCTTGGGCTCCATTTCTTTCTCTTTTCCTGTTAGTCATTCAGCAGGCATTTCCTATAGCCTGCCAACTGGGGGCTACCATGGTGGCATAAGCCTGTAATTCCAACATTCAAGAGACTGAGGTAGGAGGATTGCCATCAGTTTGAGACCAGCTTGGGCTATATAGAATCCTCGTTTAAAAAAAATAAATGGTTGGGGCTGGAGAGATGGCTCAGAGGTTAAGGGCACTGGCCGCTCTTCCAGAAGTTCTGAGTTCAATTCCCAGCAACCACATAGTGGTTCACAACCATCTATAATGAGATCTGGTTCCCTCTTCTGGCCTGCAGATATACATGCAGATAGAACTCTCATACACATAAAATAAGTAAATAGCCAGGTGGTGGTGGCGGTGGTGGCGCACGCCTTTAATCCCAGCACTCGGGAGGCAGAGGCAGGCGGCTCTCTGTGAGTTTGAGGCCAGCCTGGTTTACATCGCGAGATCCAGGACAGGCTCCAAAACTACACAGAGAAACCTTGTCTCAAAAAACCAAAAGAAAAATAAAAAAAAAAAAAGTAAATAAATCTTAATGGATGGATACTCATAATCTCAGTACCCAGAGACGGAGGCAGGAGGATCAAGGATTTAAAGTTAGCCTGATGAGAGGAGGCGACAGGAGTCTGGGATGGGCCTTTCCCAGCTCTCAACCCATCTATATTGTTTACTATTGAAGTGTTCATACATGTGTGTGGTTGTTTAAAAGAAAATGGCCCCCAAAGGGAGTGGCACTATTCGGAAGTGTGGCCTTGTTGGAGGAAGTGCGTCACTGTGGGGGTGGGCTTTGAGGTCTCTCTTGCTCAAAGCTCCCCTCAGTGAGTCAGTCAACTTCCTCTTGCTTCTGAGTCAAGATGTAGCACTCTCAGCTCCAGCACCATATCTGCCTGCACACCGCCATGCTCCTCGATGTGATGATAATAGACTGAGCCTCTGAAACTGTAAGGGAGCCCCCTCAATTAAATGTTTTCATTTATAAAAGTTGCTGTGGTCATGGTGTCTCTTCCGAGGAATAAAAATCTAACTAAGACAGTGTGTGTATATGCGTATGCGTGAGCGTGCATGTGCATGTACACACATGTGCTACTGCATACATGTGGCCAGCAGAGGACATCTTTGGGGGGTTAGTTTTCTCCTTTCCCCTTGTGAATTTTGGGGTCAAACTCAGGCCACCAGCCCCAGCCCTTTTCTTAACCGCTATGATGAGTTCTTTAGGCCCAATGCTGATTCCAACACCAACATTGCATGGCGCGTGACCTGTTTTTTTTTTTTTTGTTTTTTTTTTTTGGTTTTTTTGAGACAGGGTTTCTCTGTGTAGTTTTGGTGCCTGTCCTGGATCTCGCTCTGTAGACCAGGCTGGCCTCAAACTCACAGAGATCCGCCTGGCTCTGCCTCTGGGACTAAAGACGTGCACCACCCCGCCTGGCTGAGCTTGTTTTCTAAGCTTAGAGCCATTGCCCCCTGGGCTCATGGGCACATGGGCCACTGGATCAAGAAAGATGGTTTGAAGTCAGGATTATCCTGAGATGTGTCCTTAAAATGGCACACTGGCCATTGAGCTTGTACACTGACATGTGGAGGCACTGTAGAAGATTCTGGTCTAAAGTAAAACTAGAACACACCCCGGGCTGCAGAATGAGAGCATGCCTAAGGTCCAGCAGTACAAAAACTAAAACACCCCACAAGCTGAAGTACTGAAACAGTGGGTACTGTTCACCCACAAAGCACCTGGCTGAGTCCTAGGGGTGGACCCTTGAGACAGTCGAGGCCATATCTGACCTCTGGCCTGGGACTGGCTTTGCCTGAACAAGGTGGTGGAGTCCATCTATTGACCAAGGTATAGTGGAGTCAGAGGAGGGGACACCCTAGAAAATACTGCATTTGGAAAGTCCAGTGGCAACAAACCTTGACAGCTAGAAAATTGCTCAGTGACCATATAGCAAAATTGAACTAGATCAGATGTCTGCGACGTGAGGGCCCCAGAGGACCATGAATAGGATATATTTGGGAGGTTGGTAGCTCACACTTATAACCCGTAACAGTCCTTACAGGACTGAGGCTGGTCCAGAGATGCATCTGCCCCTCCATTTGACCTATCGAAACAGGGGTCCCCAAGAAACCTGAAATTCCCCAGAAGGAAGAGGTTGAAGCCCTGGTACCAGCTAAAGGAGGGACTTGTCTCCTGGAGAGAGATTTAATTCTGACAACTGTCAGCCCACCTGAGAGGGCAGACAGTGACGCTCAGTGATGGGTGGACCACGCCTTGACAAGATGGCTTAGTTACGCATGCTTCTTGCCTTCTGTTTAAACCTAAGCCTCATGTCAGGACCCTGAAGATGGGTTTGGGGTGCGGGGAGTGGGGGTCACTGAAGCTCTTTATCTGTTCCCCTCCCCAAAGTGGCCACACTGACTAAATCTCCTTTCTCTGCTTTCACTATTGTCTGGGTAATTGCCGTATTGTGGAGGAATGGCAGAGTCTGTGTGGTTAGCCCCGGCAAAGCCAGGCTTTGATCAGAACAGCTTTAGTCACAATCCCAGCACTCCTGGCTGTGGACGTAGAGTCGACAGCCACAAGTTCAAGACTAGCCTGAGCGAGACCTTATCGGGAAGGGAGGATGGGTTTCAGAATGTAATGTTATGATTCAGCTGCTGAGTCTGGAGAGAAGGCTCAGTGCTTAAGAGCACTTGCTGCTCTTGCGGAGGGCCTAGGTTCGGTTCCCAGCAAGCCCAGGCGGGCTCATAACCAACTGTAACTCCAACACCAGGAAATCCAACACCCTCTTTGGGTCTCAGGATAAGCACCAAGTGAGAGTTTCTGCTAAAAGACTATACTTCCCAGCTTCCCTTGCGGCCAGACCAAGCAGTTCCGGAAGGGAGGGACTTCGATGTGCTAGTTCCCGCCCTATAAGGGGCCGCATTCCACCTTCTGTGGGCATTTTGCCGCCCACACAGGTGGGCGACGAAAGTGCCTCCTCGCCGTGCATAAACATGGTCCCACTTAAGGTCAGACCAAGCCTTTCTTCCCCGCTTCAGTCTCTCCACAGCTGCCTTAAATAACCTAACACCAAGCATGTACAGGTGCACATACATTCACGCAGGCAAATCACGCAATACACGTAAAATAAAAGTAATTAATACTTGTTTAAAAATCCAGCTGAGAGCTGGGCGGTGGTGGCGCACGCCTTTAATCCCAGCACTCGGGAGGCAGAGCCAGGCGGATCTTTGTGAGTTCGAGGCCAGCCTGGTCTACAGAGCGAGATCCAGGAAAGGCGCAAAGCTACACAGAGAAGCCCTGTCTTGAAAAACCAAAAAAAAAAAAAAAAATCCAGCTGCTGCTCAGGCCACAGGTGTCCAGCTAAGGACACTCTGAGTCCCCAGTTAGGACGAACAGTCTCTCACCTGGGGAGGTAAATTTAACTCAAAAGGTGGCCACGCACCCTCCCCCTCCCCCTCTCCCACTCCTCTTGCCCGAGGATTTGAGAGCCTGGATTGCATTGTGTAACCTCCCTCCTCAGAAAGTTGTAAGAAAGCCAGGCGTGGTGGCGCGCACCTTTAATCCCAGCACTCAGGAGGCTAGATGTGGCAGGCAGATCTCTGAGTTCGAGGCCAGCCTGATCTAAGGCCAGGCTGGTCTACAGAGCAAGTTCCAGGACAGCCAAGGATACACAGAGAATACCTGACTTTATTAAAAAAAAAAAAAAAAAAAAGGAAGAAAGCTATATAAGAGCCCCCACTTTGGTCACGTGGCACGTGGGCTCCGATTTCCTCTCTTCAGAGCCCTGTCTGTCTATGGCATTAGGTAACTCTTTTGCCTCCACAAACAATCTCTGTCTCAGTGCCCTGTATCATATCTGTTAGGTTTTGTCTGCGTTGTGTTCTTACCCTTTGCAAGGAAACGTCACGAAACACGGCAGAATCCGCTTATAGAGTTTATTAGAAACAGGATAGAACGTGCAGGCCTGTGGGAAAGACACGTGCGTGGAGAAGAGGAATGGGGGATATCGCGCCGGACCTTTAAAACCGGCTGGGGGCGTGGCCAGGTCACGTCACTACATGGTCATGTTGCGCGCTTACATCACCATGCAATGGCACGGGACCCTGATCACGCGAGACCCCTTGGCCCGGAACTTGCTAGGCGGAGGTATCCTAGCTACGGGACGCTCTTTTGATGCGGAAGTGGCTAGGCGGAAGTGTCCGCCCGGTAAATGTAGCCGCGTTGTGAACCCTTCATTCCCGACTCTTTTACTTTTAAAAAAAAGAAAAATTGTGGTTGACTGGGTGCGGGGGCGACGTTTCTCTCAAAGACTGCTTCCAGCTGAATAGTGGGCGTCGGCTGGCTCTTGGGGCGGGGTGAGGGGTATCTTGTGAAGTCCGGGAGTAATGGTGAAAGTCCTGGAACGACGTTCTGCCTTCTCCTGGTTCCGCGGCTGTCCATCCGTGCTGGTGCTGGGGACCTCCTGTGTCGTGGCTGGGGGCCTCCCATTTAACAAGATACTGTTGACATAGAGAGAGCTTAGAGAGAAAGAATCATTATTATTTTGTTTTGGAGTTGGCATTTGTCTGAGGTAGATTTGGCCTGCCCAGATAGAGGCATGTGACATTTACCTGAGGTAGATCTGGTCTTAGTACTCTGCTTTAATTTTTATCTGAGACAAGCCTCATTAGAGGTAATTCATTTAAAGCACCTGCTTTGGTAGTTTACTTAAGACACCTGTTCTCCTTATTAGGTTAACACTTGGGAAACACAGGTGATCAGTTGTTGAGTATTGAACAATGATAAATTATTGTATTACATTATTCCTTACCGCCTGGATATTTTTGATGGTCCTTTTTGCCTCCGGCTCTGTGTGGCCCTGGTTGGAAAAGGAAGGGGTGGTACCTTATTCCTCTGGAATTGGCGGCAAAGCAGGGGATCCTGATGTCCTCTGGAGCTTGAGAGTGAGAGGCCCTGTTTGTTTCACTGTATATGAAGAGAGATTCTTTTGGGATGGAGGTGAGATAAAAGGTTTTAGGTGAGACAGGTGGACCCAGTGAGGAAAGCCCTCGAGTTTAGCAGCTGTAGGGGTTACAAGAATTACTTTGAAGGGTCCCTGCCACTTAGGGGGAAGGGGTGTAGGACGCTGACCCGGAGGGGAAAGAAGAACCTGATCCCCAATGTGTATTGGAGATGGACAAGGATTGTCACATGGCTGAGGCAGTGAACAGTCCGCATAGCTCCATAGAATAGACCTTAGATGACATAAAAGAGGGGTTAACAGACTGTCTGGAACAGCTGGAGGCTTGGAAAAAAAGACCTGGTGTTAGAACTGGAACAGCTGGAGGCTTGGAAAAAGACCTGGTGTTAGAACTGGTCTGAGGAGATATTTAACTTTTCCTGCTGCATGGTCATTATATGGCCTGAGACACGGATCCTCCTTTTGCTGTGAGAAGTCCACGCTCCCTCCAAATAGCAGCGTGGGACAGGAGGATATGAAAAGCATATTTGGAGTCTGTAGAGTTAGTGACTAGGAGGAGGAGGAGGGGAGCCGCTGGCGCGTCTGGGATAAGGCACATGTGTGGGGCGAAAGAAATGGACGCCCCTACCTTAGCTAGGAGATCCCTCCCCATTAAAGGTACAGGGCAGCTTGGCACCACTAAGAATGTGTGTGTGAGAGGGATGCCCCTGAAAATACAATTAAGTGGCGGTGTCTGTTGAGGCAGATAAGGCTGTCCCCCAACCCCGACAATAGGGAGACGAGAAGGAGAGGTGGGGCCCCAAAACTCTCTCAGGACAGAGTAGGTAGCTCCGGTGTCCAAAAGGAACGAGATGGGGTGCCCATTAACTTTGATCACTACCCTTGGTTCCCTGTGTGAGATGGGAGTGGCCGGGGCGGAAACCGGGCAGCGTCAATCCTCGTTGTAGGCCACGCCTACAAAGTCAGCCGGAGAGTCGTTGTCACATTCATCCTCATCTGGCGTTCCTGTGTCGCTTGGGACATCAGGACAGTCAGCTGACCAGTGACCCCTCTTGTGGCATTTCGGACAAGGCTTTGCCGGTGCCTTTCGTGTGCCGTTGGTGCACGCCCGTGCCCAGTGGCCTTCTCTCCCGCACTTGTAACAGGAACCAGACGGCTTTCGGGGAGCCGGTCGGACAGTGCTTGCCAGCATCTGGCAGCTCCTTCTATGGGCTTTTTCATCTCTACCATGGTACACCTTAAAAGCTATTGCCAGCATGTCTGCCTGCGGAGTCAGTGGGCCATTCTCCAAACGTTTAAGTTTGTCTCTAATGTCGGGGAAGCTCTGAGAGACAAAGTGGGTCATTAACAGCTGCCTGCCCTCAGGGCTCTCCGGGTCTAAGCTGGTGAACTGAAGTAGAGCCTTGGTGGGCCGCTCTGAATTTCGTCTGCGTGGGTCCTAGCCTGTTCCCATAACCGCCTGCGCTCCTCCGGGAGTAAATTATTAGAAAGTATCATGTATATATCATGAAAGGTGAGACTATAAGATTGAGTTATATATTGAAATTGTTTAATGAAGGAAGCAGAATTAGACGTATAAGAACCCAGCTTACTTTTTATCTGAGAGAGTGGATGGAACATGAATTTTAATTATTGGTTCCTTAGCAAGATCTAGAGTCAGAAATTCCGGAGTCCGAGAATCCTCTGGTTTACGTACAGCTAGGAGCATATGAGCAGGAGAGAAGAAAACGAGAAGAGACAGTTTAGCGTTGAGAGAGAAGAAAGGAACTCTTTCCATTTGCCTGAACGCTGACAGTAATTGGATAACTCCCGTAAAACATCGGGATCCAAGGAGCCGTCAGGCGGCCAGTTTTTGTTATTGTCTAGAGTATACTTTGGCCATTTTTTTCATACATAAACGAATTAGTGTAGAAATCTTTATGTGAGGCATTAAACTGAGAGGTCTTAAAGCTTCAACAAGACAGCCCAATGGAGAGGAAGGAGTAACAGAGTTGGAAGCCTTGTTTCCCATGTCTGCAGCAGAGGCAGAAAAATAAAAAAAAATAAAAATGAAAATAAAAATAAAAATAAACGTAATCCGGAGCCAAGACCTCAGGCGTCCCCAGAGTCTAGGACGGATTTCAGGCGCAGGCTGCTTCTAGGCTCGTCAGCCAAAGAAGCAGGGGCCCCCTCCACGGTGAGGAAAGGACTCCCCGGGAGTCCAGACCACATTTGCTCCTCCGTCAAGGAGATGGACGGGCCGATCTCACGTGGATTTACGGGGACGCACCCGACGGTGGCCCCCAACGCGAAAAATATCTCAGGCTGCAGGCGTGGGAGACGGCTGGAAAAGTTGGGCCAGTTGGCCAGCGATAGGGGCCGACCGCAGCCAATGAAGACCGTGGTCGGGGGTTCCCCCGGTCTCCAGAACACGTGTGAGGCGCCGAACACACAGGTGCAGGAAACCGTTTACGCTGGCCGAAAGCGTGGGCACTCACCAATCCGGTCGGTGTTGGATGGGACTTGGATGCGATTCAGGCGAATGGAGAGCGGTCTGTCGCGTACGGAGCAGATTCCCCGGTCCGCGGGCTGCCGGCGGAAAGCGCCTGGGAGCGCCCGCCGGGAGCGCCCGCTCGGGCACGGCACCAGAATGTTAGGTTTTGTCTGCGTTGTGTTCTTACCCTTTGCAAGGAAACGTCACGAAACACGGCAGAATCCGCTTATAGAGTTTATTAGAAACAGGATAGAACGTGCAGGCCTGTGGGAAAGACACGTGCGTGGAGAAGAGGAATGGGGGATATCGCGCCGGACCTTTAAAACCGGCTGGGGGCGTGGCCAGGTCACGTCACTACATGGTCATGTTGCGCGCTTACATCACCATGCAATGGCACGGGACCCTGATCACGCGAGACCCCTTGGCCCGGAACTTGCTAGGCGGAGGTATCCTAGCTACGGGACGCTCTTTTGATGCGGAAGTGGCTAGGCGGAAGTGTCCGCCCGGTAAATGTAGCCGCGTTGTGAACCCTTCAATATCTATGAGAGAATTTTCACCAGGGGGTTGGGGTTGGGGACTAGGAATACTCTACCCTGCTTCTCATTCGGTCCCATAGACAAGCCAAAGTTTGATTCCGCCAAAGTTCACCCTAGGGAGCTGATGGGTTTACTAAGGTTACTTACAGAGTAAGGGTGAGGGGTCGCAAAGGACTGTGGGTGATCCCGAGCAGCGGCACTACAAGGTGAGTACCCAGAATGGCTTCTGTGGTTGCATAGAAAGAGCCCCCTTCTTTTAGACCTTCCTAGCCCTTGAGGCCTCACGCAGTTAGAAAATAATGCAATGTGATTGGCTAAAAGGAGTATCTGGATAGTCAGGTGAGGGTCCCTCCTTCTATGGGGAGCTCAGCAGTCAACAAACCTAGTTAGGATGATTTTTTTTTCAGAGACTCCTCTCTCTCTCTCTCTCTCTCTCTCTCTCTCTCTCTCCTGATCTTTCGCAAGGGGACCCATTTGCATGCCTGAAGATGACTGCAGTCCGTCTGTCTTGGATATGCCTGTACAGCAGTATCCAAGACCTTCCAGGAGACAGAAAGATGCTTCTTTGGCTAGGAGGGGGTGGAGGCAGGAGCTACAACAGTCTTTGCAGTCCAAAATCCCAAACAACTGATAACAGAACCAACTAGCTTCTCAGATCCTGGAAATAGCATCAGGCAGTGCCTATGCCTACGGATGAAGGGAGGCCTTTGCCAAGATGCTTTCTCCCTTGCTTTTGCCTGCGCATCTCTGGCTGACCTTCTGAGTCTCATGTTGATCACAACGCTCAATCCACAGCAATGGAACATTCCTTGGGGGAGGGAGAAGGAGGCGGTCCAGATTCCTCGGCCTGCTGTGCTCTCAGGTTACAAGGTTTCAGGTGCGCTGGGTGATCACAGCTGAGGAGAGCCTGAGACTCAGAATGCTGACAAGCTGGGTCTCTTTGGCTCAGGCAGCTGACTGTCACCCCTTGTTCTTCCTCTCTGGTCCCCACCAGCAGTTGCCAACAAGCCCCTGTCAGGGAACCGCACCAAGTTAGTACCTGCCCCGACCCCAGACCGCAGTTGTCCTGGCAGGCTTATGGAGAACTCGTGAACAAACAGGGCCGGTTACCAGCTGGGATTCCAGGAAGTGCAAGTCAGTAAACAAACCCAGCTGGCCACCTCGCCTCTGGGCAGTGGCCAAGCTGCCAGCACTCATCTCTCCCTCAATACCTTGGGAACATCATCCTTTCGTCTGCTCTGTAAGAATGTGCTATTCAAGGGGCTGGAAAGATGGCTCAGCAGTTAAGGACATGCTCTGTCTGCTCTTGCGGAGAACAAGACGGTTCCCAGCATCCACTTTGGGCAGTTTACAACTGCTTGTAACTCCAGCTCCAGATGGTCTAAAACCCTGGGAACCCAAAGTATATGTGTGCATACCCACACAGACACATACATTATGGTTAAAAATGAAACAAATATGTATTTTAAAAAAAGAATCTGATGTTAGAACGCAGCTCAGGCCACATTCCTGCAGCAGCCATCCCCCCCTCCCCCCACCAGATACCACCTCTAGCTAACAGACTTCCAGGTACCCGGATTTCCCACCTGGTGGAGTGAGTTTACCTAAAGGGGATGCTGATGACCACACATCGTCCTCTCCACCCCTTCCCTGCCTCCTGCATGGGAACCTGAGAGTCTTTCGATAAAAGCGCTCCCGCCCTCAGAACAACGAGAAGAGACCCCCACCCTCAACCCCGCTTTCGCTATGCAGACCCCGATTCCTGTCTTCAGAGCCCCCATCATGCTGTCTGTCTATGGCATTAACTAACTCTTCCAATAAACTTGGACCCTCCAACAGTCCATCTCAGTGTCCTTACATCCACATCTGGGTGGCCTCTTGACCACCCTGCCGAAATGGCCCAGGCAGGCATTTAGCAAACGAAGAAGAGCTCAGAAGGGCCAGAAGGCAGGCTGTGTTTCTCCAGGAGCTCGGGGCCCACACGAATCTATTTCTAGTGCATTCACACTAGAAATTTACATTCTTCTTTCGCAGTGCGTTCAGACACATGTTCTATGCTCAGATGGCCACATACTGTTTGATGGGAGCTAAGGAGGGAGGGAAACATGAGTGAGGCTACCTACCAAATACAAACATGTGGACCCAGCTTCAGTCTATCTTGGGATGGATGCCACTCAGAACACGTCTCAAAACCTGCCTGAGCAGCCCAGGCCTCATGGATGTCAGCATTCCAGCACCTCTGGGCCCTGTTCCCTACTTTTCCTCATCCCCCCAGACAGCCACACATGGCTTTATTATTATCATTATCATTATTATTATTATTATTATTATTATTATTATTATTATTATTATTTTAACAATAGCATGCAGTCCAGGCTAGCCTCAAATTCAACATATAGTAGAGGATGACCTTGAACTTTTGTGATCCTCCTGCCTCCACTCCCCGACTCCCACCCCAGTGCTGGGTCTGGAACCCAGGTCTTTCTATACTGTACCAGCTAAGTCATAGCCCCAGCTACTCAGATGGCTTCATTCCCCTTCAATTCCCCCCATCCTCACCCCCAGCAATGTTAAGGATGGGACCTAGGGTCTCATGCATGCTAGGCAAGTGCTCTAAGACTGATTTATTTACATGGCAAGACCCCAGACCGGCAAGCTTTTCACTACATAATCACTCCCCCAACTAAGCCTATGCTTTCAATGGCCTTTTCACCTAGCAACAGATGAGTCAGGATCCATGTAGTGTTCTGATTGGGCAGAGACCCAGGCTGCATGGATTGACATTTCCTTTTTTTTTCTGCCCAAGTCTAGTTTGGAGGTTCATCTAGCTCCATCTGTCAGCCAGCCACCTCACCCAGCTGGCCTCAGGTTAAAAATCCTTCTAGAAGGCCTGGAGAGTTGACTCAGAGGTTAGAAGAGCACTCGTTCTCTCAAAGAACATGGTGGCTCACAACCTTCCATAATTCCAGTTCCAGGAACTCTGACTCCCTCTTCTGGCTTCTGTGGGCACCAGGGATGTGCACATATTTACATGCAGGCAAAACATTCACACACACACACACACACACACACACACACACACACACACACACACAAATATACACAAACACACACCCCTAAAAACAACAACCTAGAAAGCTCTCACCTAGTATGGTGGTTTGAATGAGAATGGGCCCCCATAGGCTCGTGCATTTGGATGCTTGGTGTCCAGTTAGTGATGACTATGGATGGACTGACCCTTTGAAACTGTAAACAAGCCACAGATTAAATGCTTCCTTTTATAAGTTGCCATAGTCATGGTGTCTCTTCACAGCAATACAACAGTAACAAAGACACCTGGTCTCCCTGAGCATGAGCTCTGCCTCAGGGGCTGGAATTTGGAGAGCTTTTCAGTCCTGGGTCAGAAGGATTTTCGTAAACCACTGTGCAGAAAAGCCAGGGGTTAGTAAGGAAAAGGGAGCCTTGAGTTGAAGTGTTGGGAGACTTTTAAGGGAGTTGCCAGTATGCTAGGGAAGGCCCTATTTATTGATTGATTTTAGGATTCTTTTTGGCTGGGCATGGTGGCTCAAACCTTTAATCCCAGGACTTGAGAGACAGAGGCAATCAGTTTGAGGCCAACCTGGTCAACCTGGTCTACGTAGTGAGTTCTAGGACAGCTAGGGGTATATGGAGAGAGACTGTCTCCAAACACACACACACACACACACACACACACACACACACACACACACACACAGAGAGAGAGAGAGAGAGAGAGAGAGGAGATTTTTATTTGTGTGTCTGTGTGTGCACGCCTGTGAAGGCCAGAGGAGGAAGGGTGTGCTATCCCTTGAAGCCGAAGTTACTGACGGTTGTGCGCTGTCTGACGTGGGTGCTGGGGACTGATCTTGGGGCCTCTGCGGCACACCAAACACACTTAACCGAGGAACCATCGCTCCAGCCCAGTCATCAGGTTTCCTTTCAAATATTTGTATTGTATGTTTTTATTAGTGTGCGCATGCCTGCCGTGTGTGCACCCAGGCACCTGTGTGGAGGTGAAAGGACAGCTTGCAGAGGTTAGCGCTCTTCTTCCACCACGTGTCCGGGTCGACAGCAGGGGCCTTAACCCGCTGAGCATTCCCATGGCCTTCCCCCATTCCTTTGGGGTGCTGGGAGGGGAACTGGGGCCTCAGGCTAGGTGATTCCTCTACGCTTTAGCTACACTTCGGTCTCCAGCTTGATCTCCTTTCCTGTTTCAGGATGGTTTTCCTTGTTTAACATGTATCTGTCATTGCAGTGAGGCTGTTGTGTGGCATCGTATGGAGCAGAGTGCTTCTTCTGGATAATGTCATTTTCATGTGCGTTTGTATTTTGCTTGTACGTCTGTCTGTCTGTGTGAAGGTGTCAAATCCCCTGAAACTGGAGCTTCAGACAGTTGTGAACTGTCATGTGGGTGCTGGGAATGGAACCCAGGTCCTCTGGAAGAGCAGCCAGTGCTCCTGCTGAGTCATCTCTCAAGCCCCTTATTATTACTATTATCTTTGCATTTTTATTTTGTGTGGGAGTTGTCTCTGCAGGTGTCTGTATACCATTTGCATGCAGGACCCACCCAGGCCAGAAGAGGGCGTAGGATCCCCTGGGACTGAAGTTATGGAAGGTTTGAGAACCCATGTGGGTGCTGGTCATCAGCCAGGGTTCTCTGGAGAACAGTCAGTCAGTGCTCAGTAACTGCTGAGCCATCTCTCCAGCCCCTTACATTATTTTTTACAAAACTGTGAGACAAATAATATAAAACAATCACTTCTTGGCCTTTTGGCTAATAACCAAATAATAGAGAAGAAACTCGACAGTTTCCAAGTGCAGTATAATATAATAATACACGTTGATGGCATCAGCTCCTGGACTCCACCTACTTCCTACCACTACACCCACCAAACATGTCCTGCTTTCTTCTCCCAGTCCCCAGCAACCACCATCCTGCTTCTGTCTCTATAATTTTGACTATTCTAAGTCCCTCAGATGATCCGGATATAGCGGCTCACGCCTGTATCCCCAGATACAAGCTAGACCTTGTCTCAAGAGGAAAAGATTATGCATCCTATGTCATTCAGCCTTCCGTCACTGTGAGGACACACCTGAGATGGACAACTTACTTGCCTCATGGAAGTTTCAGTCTGTGGCCAGAGGGCTCTGTTGCTCTTGGGCCTGTGAAGAAGCAGGGCATCATGGGAGTGCATAGCAAAGCCTCAGGTTACGATCAGGGAAGCAGAGAAAAATAGAAAGAGCTGAGGTCTCAATGCTCTCTTCCAATTTTCTTCCCCTAGGCCGACCACCTCTCAGTAGGGCCACATGATGGCGACATGAGTGAGTACGGCAAGGACTAGGCGTCGGGGTCACACTGTAATCCCAGCACTGAGGGGGTAGAAGCAGGGGGGGGGGGTTGGGTTCAAAGTCATCTTCAGCTGTATAGAGCTCCTGGTCAGCTGGGCTACAGGAGACCCCTGTCTCAGAGGGAGAGAAAGAGTTACAAAGGGAATCCTAACACATGATGAGCCTCAAGGGCACTATGCTAAGTGATGAGGAGCCAGACACAGACATTTGCTGCATGGTACCACTTATATGATGCCACAGTTTCAATCTGTTGTGTCTCCCTATATCCCACAACTTAATGGCAGTGCTAGGATCTTGTGTACACACTCTGCCCAGAGCTATGGGGTCCAGTCCACAGTAGCTCTGCTATCTGTATGTTATCTGTGGTTCAACATTATTCAAAAATACTGGATGGAAAATCCTAGAAATAAACAATTCACTTCATCTCACATCTCGAGGAGACTGATGGCTATGATACACTAATTTTATTTTTTTAATTTTCTCCCCCCCCCTTTTTTTTTTCTAACGTCAGGACAATCAGGTACTTCTATAGTAAGAACCAGTTTCAAAAAAAAAAAAAAAAAAAGGTGGAATCATCAAATTGATGCTATTTTTTTTTAATTGTCCAGGTTTTATTTTTTCTTTTTGGTTTTTTAAAACGGAGTTTATCTTTTTGACAGCTCTGGCTGTCCTGGAACTCACTCTGTAGACCAGGGTGGTCTCGAACTCAGAGAGATGCCTGCCTCTGCCTCCCTAGTACTGAGATTACAGCCACCACCTCCCGGCTGGATCTTTAATTTTCAAAAGTTGTGTGTCCACCAGTGCATGTGGAGGTCAGTGGACAACTGTACTCAGGATTACAAGCACACCAGGTCCATCTTTTTAAAAAGGTTTTGTGGATTGATCTCAGATGACAAACATCTCCCCAGCATCCCTCCCAAACATGCTATGTATTAGGATGACCTTGAACTTCCCATTCTCCCACCTCCGCCTAAGTGCTGGGGTCACAGGCACGTGCCCCACCCATTTCTATTGGTTCTTTGGGTCTCCACTGGGAGGCTGGGTGGGCAGCAGTATGTGGTCAACATACCAACCACGAAGGGAAGGGACGATGCCACTTCCTCAGAGGCACCCTCCCTGTGCTGGGTCTGTCTCCACTGGACCGGGAGTCCTCAGCCAGCACCAGAAGCCGTTTCCGAGACCCTCCCCGGAGTATGGCAAGGAGTAGTGGCTGGCCAATAATGAAACATAAGCCTATGCAGAATTCTCCGCTGATTCTGGAAAAGACCCTCCCACACTTTTCAGTAGGTGGCTGGAGGTAGTGTCGGAGCTCGGGAACCCTGCCTTTGATGTGGTACTTTACCCCTTACCAGAGTTGTGATTTTGGGTTACCCCTTCATCCTTGAGCCTGAATGCCAGGGGCTAACACTGAAGATCAAAAAAACGCTCCCTCAAGGCACTGTCCGTGGTGTGTACCGAACATCTGCAAGCACCACTGGAACTCAGGACTCTTGCTGAGCATAGTGTTGTAGGCATGCAACAGAATTCCTAGGTCTCCGACCCACCCAGGGCAACAGAACCGCACAGCAGCCAGCACAGAAAACATTGCTTTATTAACTGAGTTGCCAACACACGAGGATTGCAGGGGGCTCCTTAGATGTAGACCCTGGCGGGGGGCCGCAACCCAGAAGTCCCAGTGAGTGAGCAGGACAGGACAGGGCAGGAAACTATGCAGCAGCAGCAGCAGCAGCAGCAGCAACACAATCATGCAGGGCACAGTGGGCACTGGCCACGCGGGAGTGACCGGACATTCTATTGCTCGTTAAGGGTTGCGAACAAGGACAATGTACAAAAAGGAGAAATAGGTCTTTGCGGTAATGAAAAATACATTTTTCTCTACAAAGGAATCTTCTCTAATACAAGAAAATAAATATTGCAACATAAGCCAAAAATAATTTAAAATTGCTCTTTTCAATATATTTTCAATATTTCTCTTGTATATTAACAAATGGCACATCACTTTCTTTGAAACAAAGACAGAAGGTGTCTCCTCCTGTGACATTCATATCACCCTCCCCACCGCCACCCCCAAATGATTCGGATGGAGCACACGTGTGCATCCTCGAGGGAAGGCGGCAGGAAAGGCCTTAAAGAACAACCAAATGTCCCCGACTCCAATACCTCTGGCTCTTCGGCCAATGTGGCCAGCTAGGCCAAGGGCACGGGAGAGTAGCCTCAAGGACCTTACTACAGAGATCACATATTGTTCCGCAGAGCTTCCGGCATGGGCACAGGTTGGCCATATGTGGCACTGGCGAAGAAACCCCAAGTCTAACCTGCTGCCAATGTTCCTGTAGAAGCAGGCAGTTGACTCTCTAGAAACCCTAGCAAGTCCCAAAGGATGTCTGTGCATGCACGCATATGTGCACAGCGCTCTGCTCACACATACCACACACACCACACACACACACACACACACACACACACACACACACACACACACACACTCCAACACTGATGCCCAGGAACCTGGGGGTGGCTGGTTTCTCCAACAAACCTGTGGCCCTAACATGGCAAAGACTCTCATACCATTTACAGAGCCCATTTAATAAAGTAAACGAGCATTCTATCTTTTTTCTTTACTTGTTTCAAAATACACTTAATGATACACAAAAATACTTTCCTTGCACATTAGCCTGTGTCCTGTGATGAGGGGGAATGAAGTGGAAGGCAGCCAGGGTTGATGGGAAGGGTACAATAGCCAGAATGAGAAAGGAGTCCTTTCTGCCTCCCTAAGAGGGGTGGTAGATGTGGGCAAGAGAGAAACCGCCTCTGGCCTGGAGAAGGTGCCTTGGTCAGAGTGTGGCAAAGCCATCGATACCATGGACAGTGGCCTGGGAGGAACTAAGGGGAGAGGCTAATGGGGCGTCCTCATCCTCCTGCAGCCTGACGGACACCTTAGAAGTGGAGACAGCTGCCCGATGAAGACTGCCATAGGGCTCTGGCTAGTGAAGGGGCCTGCTAACCACCCATCCTAACAGACAACCGAGCTTCGCGGCAGGCAAGGACCCCGTGGATAGACAGAGTACAAAGCAGGCGCCAACTCCCAAGACGCCCAGAACCAAGGCCAAAATAAGCAGAGGCTCCCTAAAGCGCCTCACTTGCCTGCCCAGTCCGGGCCCCGAGGGAAGAGTGCCAGCAGCCCAGAAAGAGGGGTTGGATTCACTCCACTCATCACTAACGTCTACCCCCAGAGCCCAGCCCCTGGCCCAGGGTGGAACAGTGGTCAGGGCCATCTCCTCCCTCAGCCTACAGTGTTTGGTTGTTCTTTAAGCCCCCGTGCCCTTTGTGTCCCACAGGTCAGACCACCAGGCAATCCAGCAGACGAGGTTGCGACCCGAAGTGACCCAAAGCACAGGGGTACGGAAGGTCTGTTCAAAGGCAGTAAACAAGAGACTGGGAAGGGGGATGCTCACACTGACTCTGCGCTGTCACTACTACCAAGACGGGCAGGCAGACTAAGTCTATGTGGTAGCCGATGCCATCCCGAAGCCCAGGATCCTTGGAGTCCACCCCATGCCCTTGGAGTCCATTTGAATTAGACGTGCTTGTCCAATCCACCAAACTGAAGTCTTTATCTTGGCTTCTGATTTTGCTCAAACTCACTGTCGTACCTTGAAAGTTTTGGAGTCGAGGTGGGTGAAGGTCCCGTGTATTTGCTCTTTGTGTATCTGTGTGGTGGCGATGGGGGAGCCACGCTGGATTCACAGTCAGGATTCTTCCCCCCCAAAGTGGGGGGAGTACTCAAAGTTTAGGACCACACTCACAGCGGCCCAGCCCAGGGACCATAAACCAACAGCAGCAGCAGCAGCGGCGGCGGCGGCGGCCTCCTCCTCCTCCTCCGAGGCCTTGGGCCCTTCTCTGTAGGTGTGTGCAATAACCGAGTCTCGGAACTCTGGTGCTAACCAACTCCTTTGAAAAGGAAGGTTCATGTTGACAGTTGTCAGGTCCGGGCTGTGCTGTATTTTATGGTCAAAATATTCTTTGGCATTCTCAGGATGATTCGACTGGTTCACTGGACTTTTGCAAGGTTCTGGTTGGAGAAGTTCTGGCTTTACCAGTGGTGGAAGTGACCCAAGAGTAATTCGTAAAAGAAAAACAAAACAAAACAAAACAATAACAACAACAAACGTTTTCACGGAATTCCTTTGTTCCCTGAGCTATCACCCTGGGGCCACTCCATCAAAACTCTTCAGACCGACCTGGGGACTTGGAGGGGGGGGGACGACTGGAGAGGGGTAGGAAAGGGGGTGCAGCAGGGAGGGGAAGGGGGTTAAGGCGCCAAGGGACAGAGGAACACAGGACAATCCAGCAAGACTTCAACCACCAGCCCCAGCAGGACAACACTGGCCTGCCCTGGGCCCCGGGATCCCACGACACTTGTTGGAAGGATGTTTCCAGAAGGAAACCAATGAGGAAGCTCATCTCTTAGCAGGACTAGGAAACTTCAAAAGGCAAACGGTCTGGTCTGGCCCGCTCCACATGGGAGGGGGCCGACTGTGGCCGAGACTGGCCCCAAAGGAAGAAAAGGAAGTTGAAGCCCCGGAGTGATTCTCTGCAGTGGGCTGATCTGAGCCCCAAGCCCCGGGCTGGGCACTGGCCCTCCCTCGGAGCCTTCCACCTGGACAGGTGGTTGGCTCTTTGGGGAGTCCCCTGAGTAAAGAGCACAGCTCAGGAAGGATTCTGGGAACCGCTTCCCAGAGCTGCTTGGGCTGGGCACTGGCAGGGACAGAGCAGCGAGGAGGGGGTTGCGGGCGGGCGGGCGGGCCTCAGATGTTGTGGGCTATTGGGGAGCCAGCGGTTCCCCCGGCACCCCCTCAGTGCTTTCTCATAGAAACTCTTTGTGCTTGTGACAGTGAATAGACTGGCTGGGTATCACTCCTTATACTTCCTTAGGGATCAGTGGAGTGCAGCAGGACACCCCCCCCCCACCCAAAACGGGTCCCCAGTACAATCTGGGGGGGACAAGGCGGGGCAGGCCCTGGGATGGCCCATCTGCCATGAAATAATGCCCAAACGACAGTCTCTGTGTCACCCAATGGCAGTGGGCGGGAACCCTGAGCTCTCCCTCACCTTGTCTACATCAAGCCAGAAGCCCGGCGATGTTGTGTGGGCTGGGACAGGGTGGCACGTGGAACCTGGCACAGTCCCTGGCCAGGGCCACGGGAGGAATCCTAACGTCCTGGGCCAGCACAGAGGAAGAGACGACGGAGTGGAATTCACAACTCTCTCTATATTAAAAATAAAACCACGGCAGAGTGGTGGGTCTGGGACACTCAGCAGTTGGAAATGGCAGTTGTGATTGGGCTGAGGCCCTGCGGGAGACCAGGGCAGGGCCCCGGGGAGTTAGGAGGCCAGTACCCCCATGCGGACCACCTCCTCTGCCCCTGCCTCCCTAGAAGCCCGCTGTACCCCGCTGTCCTCTGCCTCTGTGTCAGAGTCGCTCATCTCCTCATCCGAGAAGTAGCCATCAGCCTCGGTGTCAAAGTGCAGGCTGACCTTTGGCCTCTCGGCCACAGGAGATGGCAGTCCGGTCCCAGCATCAGACCTAGCACCCGGAGATTTCCGACTGACCTTGATCTCTCGGGGTGGCCGGAGCCGGCCCAAGGGCTTGGGGCTCACCGTAGGGCCAGGCACTTGGACATTCAAGTCGGAAGCCATGAGGGCTGTCTCGTCCGGGGTCTCGGAGGCCAGCGGTGGGGGGCTCTCCAGTGCGGCCGGGACAGGACAGTCCCCAGCCGCAGGGCTGGACGGCAAATGAGAAGACGTCCTCCGTGGTGGCTTCCTGGTGGGTGGTCCATGCACGCCCTTGCCACTGCCAGCATCCTGGGCCCAGGGCTTCTTGGGTGGCTTGTCTGGAGTGGTCCGCGCACTGGGCCCATCCTGAAGTGGGGGTGGTTTCTTTTTGGCAGGCAGGCGAGTGCGGCCTCGGGCCTTCCTGGCAGGGTCCCCGGGCCGCAACGAGGGGTCCCTCATGAAGCTGAGTAGCGTCTCCTCATCCTGTAGCAACTCCTCTGACAGCAGACCCGAAGCAGGATCCTCCCGGTGCCCACTGTTCAAAGACCACTCACTCATGGCCATGTCCTCGGCTGTGATCTGCACAGACTGGGCCAACCAGCTATTGAAGAAAGTGCCGTCGATGGGGAACGAGGTGGACAGACCTGACCCGTGGGAGACAGAAGGCGGGTGCGTGAGCCTTTCAGGTAGCCCAAGACAACCCACCCACCCAGGCAAGCCCTCTTGTTCTGTCCACCCCTCCCACCAAGGCCACCAGAGAGCAGGGCCGGATATAGTCGCTGCTCACCAGGGTGACAGACCGCAGGACTGGCTTTGCAAGTGGTGGAGTGGAGTTCCCTTGTTCAAACACTAGGACTTTCAAAAGTGGTAAGAACAGAGAGGCCACCAGGGGGCGCTGCATCTTTACAGGCAGCCCCTTCAGCAGCTTGAAGGAAAGCATCTCACAGAGATGTCTCCCTGAAACAGGGTGGCCGGGACCAGCTTCAGCTTTGGACTCTACTGAGGTCTACGGTGACAGTGACTAGGGTGCCTGCTGTCACTCCTCTTGGTCTCTGGGTGGCTCAAGAAAGGGCAGCTGGGGTTGAGTAAACAGCCCACGGGGGCGGTGTGTGTGTGTGTGTGTGTGTGTGTGTGTGTGTGTGTGTGTGTGTGTCTGTCTGTCTGTCTGTCTGTCTGTCTGTCTGTCTGATAGGGTAGAACAGGAGCAAAGACTTCTTGCAGTCTTCCTCTCCCAGCAGTCTCTGGTCTGTCTGTCTGTCTGTCCGTCTGATAGGGTAGAACAGGAGTGAGCAAAGACTTCTTGCAGTCTCCTCCTCCCAGCATGGCGTTGATTTCTAGGGTCTCTGGGAGGACCCAGCACTCTGGCCAGGACAGCTCCTGAGCTGGCAGAACTCAGTCTCCATCCAGCTCGGATGTCTTGGGATCTCAGGTGAGGGGAGGCTGAGATGCGGCGGGCACCTGGAGAGGAAGGGCCTCAGTGGCTCTCCTCTGAGAAGGCCAGCTCTGCTTTAGGCTGCTGGCTTCCTGTGGCGTGGAACTGAAAGGGAGGTTGGTGTCCGCCAGGCCGCAGCGGCCCCTCCACTTACCCAGCTGCCCCAGGACAGACTCTGGCACGGCCTTCATTTTCTCTTTCTTCTCAGGACTGCTACCCTTGGGACCCTCTCGGCCTTTCCTCTTCGAGTCAATCTTCTTGCCCTTTGCTCTCCTCCCAGAAGGCTCTGTGTTCGAGAACGAGAGGGTTAATTAAACCTGAGGGGCAGCCCAGGGGTCCTCCATCAACTGTGTCTGTTCTCCACGGCACCAAGGTCACAGTCAGTGTGCCAGACACAGGGGGAACTGGGGCAGAACAGAAGGTGACCGCCCACGGCTCTAGGAAGGATCTTCGGGGAGGCACAGGAAGTCCTTGTGACTTGGACTTTAGTGTGACCTATGAAACGGACAATCCTTGGAGAGTCCTGGTGGGTGGAAACAGGGACTGGATGTTATAGAGACAGGGCAATGGAGCCAGGACAAGGAGCTAGACACAGGGCAGAAAGCATCACCTGGGGGTAAGCGGTTTAGGTTCAGGGCCTGACCCACAGCCAAGCTCCTCCTGGCCTGCTTGTGCAGTGAGGCAGGAGATGGAAGGTTCCAGTTTCCTATCTGGTTCTCATGTCCCTTCGTCCAGAAAAGAAGGGTTCCCAGCTCCTCAGCAGAGGCAGGAGGGCTCCCTGAACAATGATTAAAAAAAGATGGAAGGCGTGCCCTGATCTGTTCTCAGCCCCTAGAATCTTTAGCTGGACCCCAGTCTCCTTGCCTGTAACATGGACCCCAAGTCCGACATCCTAAGGCCCCAAGACATCCCATGTCCCATCTTGGTTACCCTACAGCCTCCTCTAAGCACTTCCCTCCCTCAGAGGTGGCCACTTCAAGCGGGGTAAAGCAGTCTTCTTCAGAGATGTACTGCCCCGGACAACGGTGCTTTCTCCTCCCCAGGACAAGGAGCTGCAGTCTCCAGACCCTACATTGGGGTGTAGACCCTCTGGTGTGTAGGATACTGTGCCCAAAAGTGCTACTCCTGCCTCAATACCCTCAGCATCCTTCAACACAAGGACTTTGTGTGGACTTTGGGGTTTTTAGGAAGACTGGTGTGTTGCCTCCTCCAAGTGCCACTGTGTCCTTCTCAAATCCTCCGACCCTGTACGGCCACTGCCTGCACATCCTGGGACACTACTTTCTCGCTCCAGAGAGCAAACTAAACTGTACGTGGGCAGGAAAGGTGTGGAGGCTACAGAGCTGCCAATTCCACAAGGCCATGCCCCCTGCTCTGACCTCGGTAGTTCGCAATAGTGATCTCTTTTGTTTTTATTTTTTTGTGATTTCTTTTCTTTTTGCCTTTGATTATGCTGGGTTAAATTCCCAGCACCCATATGGTGGCTCATGACCATCTTTAACTCCAGTTCCAGAAGATCCGATGCCCCTTTTAACTTCCACAGGCACTAGGGGCACACGCAGTGCATACACAGATATGCAGACAAAACATTCACACACACAACAAACATAGATAAGGAAATGGTTCTTAGCCAAGGCAGCCTTTAATCCCTGCACTCAGGAGGCAGAGGCAGGTGGATCTTTGAGTTCAGCGCTAGCCTGGCCTACAGAGCGAGTTCCCGGACAGTCAGGGCTACACAGAGAAGTTCTGTCTCAAAAAACAAAAAGCAACGACAAAAAAAAGAAAATGGTTCTTATATAGTGGGGGATGGTCTCGAACTGATGTGGCTGTGGATGACCTGAAACTCCTGATCCTTCTGCCTCCCAAGGGCTAGGATTACAGATGTGCATCAGAACACCTGGTTCTAGGCAGTGCTGGGTATCAGACCAGGTAATATAGTTAGATTACCAGCCCCTAAGGGGCCAGAAGAGGGCGCTGCTGGATCCTCTGGAACTGGAGTTACAGACAGGTGTGTGAGCCATCGTGTGGGTGCCAGCAATTGAATTCAGGTCCTCTGGAAGAACAGCCAGTGCTCTTAACCCATGAGCCATCTCTCCAATTCCCCTTCCTCTTTTATTTTTTTTAAATTTAAGTTTCCTTCCTTCCTTCCTTCTTCCCTTTCCTTCCCTTCCTTCCCTCCCTCCCCTCCCCTCCCCTTCCCTTCCCTTCCCTTCCTTCCTCTGTCCCTCTCCTCTTCCTTTCTTCCTTGAGAGGCGCTCACTACGTAGCACAGGCTGACCTTGAACTGGAAATTCTCTGGCTTCCACCTTAGGCACTGGGTTCGCAGGTATGCCCCGCCACACCTGGCTTCAGGGGCTGCTGGTAGCTCAAAGGGGGGGGGGGGGCTGCTCAGCTGCCGAGAAGGGGCAGGCATCCCCTCTAATGGTGGCCCCGCACCTCTCCTCCTTCATTCACGTCCCAGAGCGACCCCCGGGCTGAGTTGGCAGCGGCAGCCCCATCACCAAAGCTCTCTCTACCTAGGCGTTTCTGCTGCATAGGCTCAGTATCTGAACGCGATGGCGTGTGTGTCGGGGGTGCTAAGTATGTCTTCCAGACTCTGTAACTAACCAATGCGATCCATATCCAGGCCTTTGCCCCTGATTTCTAGGTCTGCCAAATACATGTTATACCCCAAGAACAAAAGAGGACAAGAAAACACAGCTGATCCCGGCCTTAATCTCACCACATGAGAGCATCTCTATGCGGCTGCCTGAGGACTGAACCCCAGGCACACCAGGGTTTGGGGTTCGGGTTCAGTGCTCTGCCTGCATGGATGCCTGCTCGCCAAAAGAGGGCAGCAGATCTCATTACAGATAGTAGTGAGCCTCCATGTCATTGCTGGGAATTGAACTCTTGACCTCTGGAAGAGCGGCCAGTGCCCTTAACCTCTGAGCCCTCTCTCCAGCCCACTCCTGCCTGTCTTGAGCCTGGCAGAGCCAGGAAAACTATGGATCTGTACCTGTCCTTGTGCAAGCTAAGCCACTGTTGATGGACCTGGGCTATGCCAGGGAACCAGTGGTGCCCGAGGGCAGGCTTGAACGCCACAGTCCAGACTCTGGCTCCTGCCTACTACTAACACAACCAGGGCCTTGACGGGGTCTCACATGGACCTGATGATTGCAATGGGGGTGAGAAGGGACTGGCGGATGTCCCCAGGCCCTTCCAGGCCCCACAGACACGCCTTCCCAGCAGGGAGGTGCCGGGCCTACCTCGACACAGATCTTGCTCCATAAGTTTCATCTGCAGGTGGAAGATCTGCTCCTGGAGCTTACAGATGGAATGCTTCGTTCTCTCCCGCCTGGTCACCATGTAGCACAGGTTCCTAACCTGCGGAGACGGAAGAGAGATTGCTCACCTTACTCCTTCCCACCCATCCCAGACCCGCCATCCCCCGGAGCCTCGTGGCTGGAGAAAGTGGGGTTTTGAACATGGGCCACCACGGCTGTCTTGCCGCTGCCCGAGATATGTGAAAATTCACTCCCAAACCCTGAGCGTGCAGGGAGTCTCTCGTCTCATCTTGGCAACCCTCTCCTTCCTGTCCAACACCTGCCTTTCCCAGCAAAGCGACTCTTCAGGTACAAGCATCAGGGTAAAACCCAGCACCCGCCCCAAGGCACCAGCGAGTGGCCCTGTACTTTCAAATGAGCACAGTCTGGCAGAATAGCTTTCCCAAGTCTACCTATTACTCCAGGACCTGAGGCAGGCCCCTGCCACTCCCACTAATGCTCCTGTACCCACAGCGACACAATGCCATACTTTATAAAGGACAGCAGTGTCTGAGTCCCTCAGGCCAGCCAGGCAGAGTCCCTACAGTAGGCTCTGAAGCCATCTGGCTTAGTCTACAGAACAGGCGCCCGTTCTTCAGGCGTCTGGAAGCACCTGAGGTGGACCTGTCAGTGCCTGTGCAGGGTGCCCCCGTGTCCCCCCCCCCCCCGACCGTTCTCACACACTTCTGGGGCCCAGGCCAGGCTTCGGCCCTTGAGACACTCCCTTGGTCTGGCATTTCCTTTGGGCTCCGATGGAGCTTTCCAGAAACAGGGACAGCTGTTCCTGACCGCAGCTGTTCAGCTTGAATCCTATTCCCAGCAAGGTCTTTCTTCACCTAGTCCCCAGTTGGTCTTTGGGTCGCAGCTAAGTCTCTCTGTCCTTAAGCTGCCTGGAGTGGCCTTTAATTCAGAACCCCTCCTTCTGGCTCAAGGGAGTATAACCAGATCTCTGTCGGGTATGGCCTTCCTCCTCTCCTGAGACTAGTTGTGAAGAGGATTCTAGAAGATCCAGTCCAGTCTACAAGCATCAGCAGGATGGACTCAGTATGGACTCTCCTGGGACATTCCATGTGTGTACTCCCCACCTGCGCTATGAACACCAGGTCACCACGGTCCACATCACCGACCCCAGCTTTACCAATTCCCACGTCCAGCCCCTTCCTCAAGGGACAGCCCTGGATTTTGACCACTTGGTGCCAGCCTGGGACCCTCTTACCATGGCCCACCTTCCAATCAACCTCCTCTCCACAGCCCTGCCTGCATACCAGCTTGGCTCAGAGCCTACCCACTGTCTGGGAGCAATCTGTAGGAAAGCAATCCGGTCTCTTTCTTTCCAGAGCCTGCCACCCAGCAAGGCAGAGATCCTGACGAGGTACTCCCAGGACCTGGTGGCCCTGACCCAAGACTAGAGGACTGCCAGGCTTCCTGGATAAAGGGACAGCTAAGCCCAGCAGAAGGCCAAGCTAGGCCTTGAGGGGAGTGTAATGGAGCAAGGGGAGGCAAAGCCAGCCAGCAGTGGGGTGGGTGCGGTGGGGGGTGGGTGGTCCTATTGTGCCAAGGAGAGTTGTGGTGGCTGAAGACCGGAGCCTCCACCCACAACTGACCCATCAGGACATTTACAGCAGTCTTTCCTTGTGACTGACACCAACTCCCTTCACAGCCCAGTTCTGTCCATCCCCCAGCCTTTCACAGGGACAGTAAAACCATCCTTCAGCAATGCTCTTGAAATGCAAATCAGACCACTTCCTGGCGGACTTACACCTTCCAGGGCCTCTATATGGGTTCAATTCCCCAAGATTTCCTGCTGGGAACCTCAGAATGGGACAGAAGGTCTCAGAAGATAAAATTAGCAAAGATGAAGTCATCCTGGGTTAGGGTGGGCCCTTTCTCCAATTGACTGGTGTCCTTACACAGGGCTGAATGAAAACAAAGGGCTGGAGAACAGGGGTGGTGACAGAGGTGGAGAACAGAGTGACTGGCCACCAGCCAAGTGCTGTGAAGGATTTTGGCAGGAGACCCCCCAATCTAGGGACTGAGAAGGAGGCAAGTGGCATGGTCCGCAAGGGACAGGGTCCACTTCCCACCGGTCCTCTCTGTCCTTCGGAGGGGTTGGGTGGGGTGGGACTCCCACAGACTCCTCTCAGGGCGGCCGTGGGACAGAGCGCCCCTGCCACCCTCTTGGCTCCCACACAAGGTCCGTTCAGTCTCTGGAATAACTCACGTAGCAAGAACCACAGCACAGCCACTTCCCTGCAGGGCCTGACAGCCAGCGTGGTTGCTAGGGGACATGAGCTGGCATTTGCAGAGCTGATGTCCACTACTGCAATTTTTCTGTCAGCCGTGAATAACTCTGGAGGCTGCAGTGGCTGTGCCCAGCCACACTGCCTGCCAAGGTCCAGACCTGCGGCCGAAATTTGTAGGAAAGCACGTCGTCTGGGTTGGCCATAAAATCAATTTCATGCCGGTGGCAGCCCTGCTCCTGAACCATCAGAGAAGATGGTGTCCGGGCCGAAGCACCAGGCCTTGCTGATCTCGGGAGCCCACTCTTGGGACACAGGCTTCACCCTCTGCTAAGAGCTGAACTGCTGATGGAGCCAACAGCGGCAACATCAACCAGCAGTGGGCTGGAGAAGGGGCTCATATCCCTGTATTCCAGTACTTGAGAGGGTGAGGCAGGACTGCCAGAGCCTGAGTCTAGCCTGGGCTACAGGGTAAGTCTTAGCCTCAAACAAAATACAACAACCGACAGTGGAGATCACTGTCCTTATGTGACCCCAAGGCCGGTTGGGTCCTTACTTCCATTTCTTGGAAAAGGAAACAGAAACAGTTACAGAGCTGGAGGCGGGAGTTGGGGGGGGGGGGCACTAGAATCAGTCAACGGCCAGACCACCCAAGACCTCTAACTCCAACATCATCACCCTGCACCTTCACTCAGAAGCTGGCCCGAGCTGGCCTGGTGCCCAGTCCAAGGCTGGGTACTCTCTCAGCTATTGGCTCCAGGCCATGCTCAGAGATGGGGCCTACTAGCTGGGCCACTGCCACCAGGCGGCTTTGCAGAGAACCTCCCCCAGATATTCATAGGTCTGTCACCAACATGTGGTCCTGGGAGGGCCGGGGCTGGGTGTCAATGGTATCTCATAGCTTGCTTCTTCTTCAGCCCTGAGGCTTCTGGGAAGCAGTTTAGACAGGGGCTCCCGTCAAAAGTCCCCAAGAGACTTCACAGAGTTCCAAGTAGGCTCCCACACTTCTTTCGGGTCTGTGGCAGCTCTATCTGCCCTGAGCCTTTGGAGCCTGCCTGGCTAGCTTGCGGGCATACCAGCCCTCACCAGCCTCAGCTAGCAGCCCCTGTACCAGCTGACACCTGGGTTGGAGGATGGAGGATAAGAGGAAACATTTGCTAAGGAAAATCTACAGAACTGCAAACAGCCAATACTGCTTTTTCTGACCCTCACCACCACCCTCGAAATCCAAAGGCAAGCTCCAGCCCAAGGAGAGGAAGGCTCCCTATCCGTTCATCCTCCTGAGCCCCATGGGCTGCGACTGCCTCCAGGGCAGGGAAGCTCTTCCTCGGGAAGTTAAGTCAGGTGGGGGCCACAATGGGGCTGGCCGGCACAGACCCTGACGTAACATCTGCTAGGTCCTTTGGGAAGCAACAAGAGGAAAAGCAATCTGCACCGAGACCTGGGGGTGTGGACTCGGAGGCCTCAGGACAACCCTGAAAGGAGCTGTGGTCTCCTTGTGACAGGAGGCGGAACTGTCCAGGAAACGGTGGCTGCAACGCAACCCGCCTTCCCCTCTGCCCTGGCTGAACCGGGGACATGTGATTCTTGCCACGCAGCCTTCTGACCTGGTGACAGACTTAGTGACTGTCAGGCAGTAAGGTCCCCCTTAGGCCACCAGGCTCATTTCTCTCTTACCCAGGCCCCAGGGCAGACGTGTAGAGAACAGGGAAGCTGAATACAGTCACTGCCACCCGCCACAGCACATCACCTGCCGGGGTGTCCCACCCATTTGACAGACGGGCTCACTGAGGCACAGATAAGAAAAGCAGCCAACCATGAAGTCCCTCTGAGGCTTCCCATCAGGACTGCTTCCTAACACAGCCCAGGAAGAGGCCACATGTTACCTGGATTCATGAAGGACACTGTGACATAATTCTACAGTTCTCTGGACCCTAGAATTTAATGTTCAGAAAGGAGACGCCAGAGCAGCTCCTGGGTTCAGAGGAATGGTTTTCAGATGCAGACATGTCACCTCCCTCTGCCCCGTATGTACCACCACCAGGGACACAGAACAAAGGTGGAGCTGTGTGTGGCTCATTCACCCAGGCCAGGCCTGGAACGACTCTTTGGGGGACGTGTGATGTCACGTGTCATCTATTCCTCGTTTCTTGTTCTCTGCCTGAGTCCATGGGCGTCACATCCGCTATTCACTCCTGCCTGCCCAGTTCTGGCCAGCACAAGCTTGCTTGGTAACTGGACAATTCCTGCTCTCAATACCTCAGGACAGAGGTATCCTGGGTAACACTGGCTCCTCCAGTCCCGGGGGTCATCGTTCTCAGAGGTCAGGAGGGGGGAGGGGCTGAAGGCAATGGCTACTAGTATCCTTCCCCTCCTGCCCCTAGAGGCCACCTTCACCCAAGGCCTGAGAAAGGGCTGGAACAAGAGAGATCCAAAAGGTGTGTGATGGCGCACGCCTTTAATCCCAGCACTTGGGAGGCAGAGGCAGGTGGATCTCTGTGAGTTCGAGGCCAACTTGGTCTACAGAACAAGTTCCAGAACAGCCAGGACCACACGGAGAAACCCTGTCTCAAAAAGCACCCCCTCTGAGAGAGAGACAGAGAAGAGGAGGAGGACGAGGGAGCGAGGGAGGGGCTGAGACTCAAAGACCAAGAGTTGGCAGGGTCTGTCTGTGAAGCATCAGTCATCCTGTAGTGTCTTCTAACTGGCAGCCTTCATGCCCCTGAGTCCTGGCTGCCCCTAGGCAGGGCACATGGAGTAAGAAGCAAGGCCTCTTAGCCACCAGGGCCACTTACCCTCTCCAGGTCCTGCCGCAGGTGGGTGAAGAGCTTCAGGCGGCGATAGAGGACATCCTGCTCCTGCTGGGCCAGGTTGTCCACCTCATCGGTCTTGGGCGTCAGCAGCGGCTGGTTAGCATTGGCCCTCCTCTTCAGCTTCCAGTACTGGTAGATGAAGTCGACCAGTGCTTCGGCCAGGTCCAGCCGTTCGGCCACCTCGGCCGGCTCCACCAGCTCATAGAAGTTCTCTTCCAGCTGCTGCAGCCGCTGCTTGCGCAGGGTCACCTTCTCCAGGTCCTCGATGGCCTGGCTGGGCTCCGCAGGCTCGGAAGCGGGCTCGTTCCGAGGGCCCCCGTCACTGTGCTCCTGGCAGAGTGACTTGAACTTGACCTCATCGTTGTCGGCTAATATAGTCCGCATTTCCAAGCCGCGGTCGAAGGCGCACGTGACGTGGAATGCTGTGATGCAGGAAGGCATGGAACACTGGAGAGAGGGGAGGGACAGTGTCAGGCACTCAGGGAGCCCCAGGAACCACGGAGGGGTTCACCTAGGGCACGGGGGAGCACACAATGCTGGGGAGCCCCCCCCCCCAACAGCCCACGGCGTTAAAGGAGCTTTGGCAGGACAAAGAGGAGCCCCGGGGCAGCTGGAAAGGTCACAGAACAAACCCCAGACACCCTGAGGGAGACAACCACCAGAAGGTGGTGACTCCTGGGGACAAGATGCACTGTCCTGTGGGCCTTACGACTTTGGGATTAGAGGGGGGCGGGGAGGCTGACAAGGGTCACAGCCTTCTTTATTACGTTGTCATCAAAGCCAGGAACCTGCCCAGGTTCTGCTCTCTGGGAGCAGCTGCCTTCTCTTGTCCAAACAGCTTACAAGTGGACCAACCCTTCCAGCCTTGCCTGGGGACTGGGTCGCTGGAACCAGTGTGACAACAGTATACCCAACCTAGGTACCGCTGCCAGAGCGTCCAGAGCCCTTCTGGAGGGCTGATAAATGGGGTGGAGGCCTATGTGCAAGGTCACCCGTGTTCCTGGGGGAGATGAGAGGGACAAAGGTGGTCTTCCACCCCGATAGCACAGGCCAGAAGCATTGCAAACCCTGCTTTGTGGGAAAAGCAAATCCACAGCTCCCTCCAAATCTGGATCAGAACCACGGGGCTTGCCTAATGATCACCAAGATGGGAGGCATCATCACAGGGAGACCTGTTAAGTCCGTCTTGTGTCAGGAAGGCCCATTTGCTGAGCTGGAGAGGAACTTAGATCTCCCTCCTCTCGCCTATCGGGGCTGCAGTCTCAAGGGCCAATGGATCATTCTTCAAACCCAGAGACACCTGCTCTTGGGGGGCAAGCAAAGTTCTTAGCACTCCATGGGTGGGGTCTGTCCCTATGCTTTGGAAGCCTGGGGATAAATGAAATGTACCTTCCTGATGGGTGTGTGCACCAAGCATGACCCCGGTTCTGAGCCTCTCGGGGCCATCCGAGGTGCAGCCACAGGGGATGGCGGGTAACGAGTGGTGTTTCAGGTACCCCACGTGCATGTCTGGGAAGAAGTAGGCCCAGGGCAGCAGAAAGAAGCAGGCCCCCTACCTGGATGCAGGTGCCCGTGCATTCTTTGCAGAGGCTGCAGGACAGGGCCCAGCGGCTGGATGGAATATGTGAGATCTTGGTAATGGGCTCCATCTTCTCTGGGCAGCCGATGCTGACCTGGGCAGAACACAGGGAGCTGCATCAGTGCCCACACGGGAAGCTGTCTGCTGTAACCAGGTAGTGAGCACACAGAGCCGTGGCTGAACTCACAAATCCCAAGTCCTTGCGGTCTGAGTTCCCTGGCCTGGGCCAATCAAGTACCTGCTCACTTGCATCTAGCCCCAGAGTGTGCGTGTGTAAGAACGGAGCTGGCTAAGAGAAGCGTGTGCCGGGGAGTGTAGGCTCTGAGACAGAGGTGCATGTGTGCATGTAAGTTCACATATGTCACAGCTCAGGGGTGGAGGTCAGAGGACAACTTGCAGGATTCAGTCCTCTCCTTCCACTACGTAGGTCCTGGGGACTGAACTCAGGTTGTCAAGCTTGGTAGCAAGCACCTTTACCTGCTGAGCCCTCTCGTCAGCCCCCAAGGATGGGGTCCTTAATAGGTCAGTCTGTCTCTGTTGTAACCAGGAGAGAGGGCACCAAGAGGCAGGCCTAGTCTTCAAGATGCAGATTTGACACAAATAACCATGACCTCAAGAAGGGTAACCTCTGGACTGAGAATCAGGAAGGGAAGGGCCACATGCCTACAGGGTCTCTCTCCTAGCTTGTTTCTAGGCCCCAACAGGGTCTGGTGTTTCAATATAGAAGAGCTGAGCTGGAGAATTGTAGCATCTCACATTTAGAAGAAAATGGGCTGGGCAGCGGTGGTGCACGCCTTTAACTCCAGCATTCGGGAGGCAGAGCCAGGCGGATCTCTGTGAGTTCGAGGCCAGCCTGGTCTACAAATCGAGATCCAGGACAGGTACCAAAACTACACAAAGAAACCCTGTCTTGGAAAAAATAAACAAAAACAAAACCAAACAAACAAAAAAAAACAACAAACAAACCTGTAAAAACTAAAAACAAAAAAAACCCTAGCAAACAGTCCAGGAATTTATATTTTCTGGGGCTAGAGAGATAGCTCAGTGGTTAAGAGTACTGACTGCTCTTCCAGAAGACCTGGGTTCAATTCCCAGCACCCACATGGCAGCTTACAACTGTCTGTAACTCCAGTTCCAGGAGACCCGACACCCTCACACAGACAAATGTGCACATTAAAAAAAAAAAAAAAAAAGGCCGGGCAGTGGTGGCGCACGCCTTTAATCCCAGCACTCGGGAGGCAGAGGCAGGTGGATCTCTGTGAGTTCGAGGCCAGCCTGGGCTACCAAGTGAGTTCCAGGAAAGGCGCAAAGCTACACAAGAGAAACCCTGTCTCGGGGAAAAAAAAAAAAAAAAGGATGGCCACTGTGGACCCAGCCTGCTGTCCACGGCCCTCCCACGTGACCCCAGCCACAGGCTACCTCTGCACCCCAATCCCAGCTACAGGGCAGGCCCACAAACCAACTCCCTGCTGTTACCCTCCAGACTAGGGGATTATCTGTGTCCTGCTTGGTTTGAGAAGGGTATCATACAGCCCAGGCTAGCACTGAACTCAAGATGCAGCTGGTGAAGACTTTGAACCCTTTACCTTCTACATCCATCCTCCAGGGGCTGGATTTGCAGTACCAAGGCTGGTTTTGTTCTGACTTTAACCAAAGCCTTGTTTCAATGGATCGCATAATCTGAGTCCCCCCTCATTGGGCTGAAGTCTGGACCCCAAATCATCCCTCCTGAATGCCCCAGTGGCTCGATACTCCACTTCAGAAACTGCACCTGACCTACGACCAGGTCCACAGACAATGTTCCCAGTTATTCCTAGACTTGTCTCCCTGAGTCTTCATGGGGGCCCAACAGCCCCTTCCTTCCTGTACTCTCACCTGACTTCTGCCAGGCCCCACCTAAGCTCTCCACACACCCCTTCCCCACGTTCTAGTCACTGACACCTTCCACCTCCCACGCCTACACACCTCAGGAATCCACAGGGCACAGCTGACGTGTACCCACTTGGTCCCGCTTCTGGTAGGCTTCAAGGCTCCTCCTCGCTTGGGGCAGAGCAGGCACTTGGGCTGGACTCCCAGGGCACATGTCCGGCACAGCCAGCTGCCCGTAGGTACCTTGAGGATCCCGTAGCATGCCTGGGAACAGAGCAGGTGGTCAGGGGTCAGGGGCGTCGGCAAATTGGCTATGTCTGGTCAGAGACTTGGCAGTGGTGCCAGCTCTGTCCCCGAGCTACACTGGGTGGCAGAGAGTTCCGGAGGGTGTACATTCCCATCCTCTGGTAAGGAGGTAGGGCTGCTCTGCTGGAAGACCTGTGTTAGCCAAAAGTTCCTAACCAGCATGGGCTTTAGGGAGAACCTCAACTGCTTCCTGAATTGAATACAAAAGTGGTCTAAACCTCCCAAGACCAAGGGGGGTTTATTATTGTCATCATCATTATTATTATTATTATTATTATTTTGTTTTTGTTTTTTTGAGACAGGGTTTCTCTGTGTAGCTTTGTGCCTTTTCCTGGAACTCACTTGGTAGCCCAGGCTGGCCTTGAACTCACAGAGATCCTCCTGGCTCTGCCTCCCGAGTGCTGGGATTAAAGGTGTGCGCCACCACCGCCCAGCCTCGTCCTTTTTTATACTGGAGTCTGTGAACAGTGACCACCCCAACTTCTCCTGTCATGCCACTGTGGAGGAGACACATGGACCAAGAGCTGCTGGGTAGTTAGCTCAAGGCCCTGCCCCTCAGCTTCCCAGGATCTGTCTAGTTCGGCTGTAGTGGGTACATGTGCCTCAAAGTTGGGAGCCAGAGTGGGTCCCCTGGCTCCAAGTCAGGTCTGGACCACAAGGCCACAGATAAAAGAGACCCAGAGCCCCAAGACCCGAGATCAAGAAAGGGGATCTATGGGCTGGCGAAATGGCTCAGCAGTTAAGAGCGTTTGCTGCTCTCGCAGAGGACCCAAGCTTCAGTTCCCAGCACCCACGTGATGGCTGACAACCATATCTCACTCCAATTCCAGGGGATCCAATGTCCTCCTCTGGCCTCCCTAGGAATCAGGCACACACCTAACTCATTTACATACATGAGGCAAAACGCCCCTCTACGCATAAAATAATAAAACAATTTTTAAAAAATAAACAAAGAGTAACATGGACTGGAGAGATGGCTCAGCAGTTAAGAGCATCTGCTGCTCTTTCAGAGGACTGAGTTCAGTTCCCAGCACCCACATCGGGCAGTTCTCAACCACCTCTAACTCCGGCTCCAGAGGAATTGGCTGCTTCTGGCCTCCACAGGCAGCCACTTGTACAGGCATTAACTACCCACTCCCACACACACTTAAAAAAAAAAGAATAAATCTTAAAAAGAAAAGAAAGGGACTCTGGCTTGCTCTGTTACAGTAACAACAGTAAGAAATACTCTAGTGGCTGGGCCTTTAATCCCAGCACTCGGGAGGCAGAGCCAGGCTGATCTCTGTGAGTTCGAGGCCAGCCTGGTCTACAAAGCGAGATCCAGGACAGAAACCAAAGCTACCAGAGAAACCGTCTTGAAAAACCAAAAAATAAAGAAAAAAAAAGAAAAAAGAAAAAAGAAAAAGAAATACTCTAGCACAGTCATACTGTATGTATTTTTTAAGTTAATTTACCAGGGACAGAATATAGCAGGCCATAGGCCTGTGAAACATGTGGAAGTTTGAGGACAATTCTGTGAGTCGGTCCTCTCCTTCCATCTCTATAAGGGTATTGAACTCAGGTCACTATGCTTTTTCAAGCAAGTGTCTTTATTCACGGAGCCATCTCACAGGCTCAGCCCTACTATCTTTCACTAAGCAAATAATTTATCATCAACAATTCGCTTCTGGGGGGTTGGGGGTAACGCTGGGGATTGAATCCAAGGCCTCCTGAGTATCAGGCAAGCACACTACCACGCACTCATACTTACTGTTCTGACGGCTCACACTCATTTACAGTTTACAGAACAGAGCCTCCAGAGAGGCTAAGAACTTTGCCCTAAGTCTCATAAATTGTGAAAGGCAGAACCATGCTCTGAAACGAGGCAGCTTGGCTCCCCATCACTACCTGCTGCTGCTGTCCCTTTAAGGTCGGGATGTGAGGAGCTGGGGCAGTTTTGGGAGGGGAAGACCTGAGAAAGACATAGAGAAGACAGACTCCCCAAAGGACACTTGCTTAGGTCTGGCTAGCAGGCCTGAGCCAAGGAGACCCTGGATGTCCCAGGTACTGCAAGGCACTAATGCCACTAACGTCTCTGCCTCTAGTCCTTCTCAGGGATCTTGGTCTACAGTGCCCATGCTCCCATAACCAACTCAACCAGCCTCATCGGGGCTCAGGCAGCGTATGTCACGTGGTATGGAAGAGAGTGACAGGGTCCACCCACCTGGTGCACACAGACATTGCACTTGTCACAGAAGACCATCTCGTTGCCATCCTCGCCTTCAGGGGAGCGGCACACGTCACAGACCACGTCCTCATCGTACTCGATGCCCAGCCCCTCCTGCGTCTCAATGGCCTGTGCCATGTTCTGGTGGCACAACGTCTCTAGCTCTTCTAGAACACGCTCTAACGTTAGCTCGTCCAGCTCGGGCCTCTCTGTGGGCAGGACGGCAGAGGACACCATGAGGGGTTCAGCAGACTTTGCAGCCATCAGGGGAAACGCCATGGGGAGGGCTCCATCCACCCAGCTACGGTGTGACCTGGACCTCGGCTCCATCAAGGACAAATGAACCATCCAGTCCCAATCATGCCCACCGACACCCAGTTCCACCTGCATGTCCTTGGTACGTGTCACGGAGCCCTGTGAAGCACTTGCTATTTTTACCTTCCTGACAACTGTAGATACTTGGGAGGCAGAGACAATGAAGGCCACACCTGACGGTAAAGCTGTAGGGATGTCCCCCGGCCACAGCCACTGCCCTTCTGGAGGTGCAGACACTATGAGGGGTCCGGAAGAAGAGGGTCCCCGCCAGCTGCAACACACACCTGGCCCAGAAGGGCTACCTACCCATCTCCTTGAGTTCTGAGTTGAGGAGTTCCAACCAATAGGCATCGATCTCATCCAGGTCATAGCGGCTGCCTCCTGGCCAGTCAGGGTGGGCACCCTCACCAAGTGTGGGGCTGTCTGGGGACACCTGTGTCGGGGGGCCTTTCAGTGGTGGGAGGAGCCTGTGAAACCAAGAACAGAGTGGTCAAGGAAGGGGCCTTAACTGCTTCTCAGTCAGCCTGGCTGAGGAACTGGTGGCCCAGGGTACGACATGAGATGCTGATACCCCACAGGGCCCATCCCTCGTGTCCATCCCCCCCTCTTTCCATTTCTTTCCTTGTTGCCAGCCTGCCTTACAGACTCCATTAACTGTAGATCCACAGGACTAGTAGACCCTAAGGGCTGTCAGGCAGGCAGAGCGAGGACCATGTGGGAATGACGTAGTCCTGGCCTACCACAGTAACATCTGCCTTGCCCAGCCAGGGCTATGCTCAACCTGGTCTCCAGGAGGTGTCCCGAGTGCCATCCTGGGCAATGCCCTGTGCCAGCTACTTGGGGACAACAAGTAAGATAGACCCAGCTGGACTCTAGACCCTTTGGCATACCTCTCCAGGGTAGGACCAAAGACTGTCTACGTGGCTTCATAATCCCGGTCCCTTATCATCAGCAACCTGGAGGTGTCATGGTCTCGAGCGGAAGTTGAGTCTGTCTGCTTTTCTGCGGAGTTTGAGCTCCACAGGCTTCCACTGTACAACTCAGGGGAGGGCTTTCTGGATGAAAGGTCTCCTGCCACAGTGACATGTTGGCCACACACCACGGACCACACAGGCATCCTGTTTCTTCCTGCTTCAGCTTGCCTCCCCGAACTTTGAAACCGTCTCGGGCCCCAGGGACCTGCTGCAGGCACCAAAGCTCCATCTGACTGACTGTTCCCTCGGGTTCCCACTCCTCAAACGGAACACCACTAATACAATAATACAACCTAGCTTAGGCACTTGGCGAGAAGATGGCCAGGATTAACACAAAGAAAGCCCTTCACAAAGTGCTAGGTATCGGGGATTGGGGGGGGCGTTGAGGGGGTTCGTGTGTGTGTGTGTGTGTGTGTGTGTGTGTGTGTGTGTGTGTGTGTATGTGTGTGTGTGTGGATAAGATCTCTAGATGTCAACCACCTTTCTCCTCCTGAAATGGGAAATAAGGGGCATTTTGCCTCAGATGGGTGGGGTCCTCTTCACACATCTGTGTGCTACCCATCAGATTTTGAGGCCAGTTCAAAATGCCAGCCCTTCCCATACCCCACTGGTTGCCATGGTTATTGTCTGGAGCCTGGCCTCCATCTGGCCAGCCCTGCCAGGCCTGCGAGGCCCCACACTTGCCCAGGAGGCCTCCTGGGGTCGGAGGTAGGGCTTGCCAAGGGCTGTGACTCAGCGTGGGCTGGGAAGGGAAGGGGAGGGCTTAAGATGGCACAGGGACAGTGCTGAGCTTCAGGAAGGGCCCCAGGCTTCAGGAAATGCCTTGGTGTCAGCAAGGGGACAGGAAGGATGCTGGGCACAGGGAGGCAGGGGTGCAGGCAGGGAGAGAAGACTGTAGGCTTGGAGGTCACTCAGACAGGAGATAGGGAAGGGGTCAAAGGTTAAGGGTCAGCAGCACCACCCCACGTGAGAAGCCCTCATCGGAGTCTTAGGCAACAACGATGGCAGGCCTCTCCTCCCACGACAAGTAGATAATTCCAGATAGAAGCCAACGCTTTGCCCTCGGCCCAACCAAATGCTGCCTTTCCCAAGAAACTGTCACTCCAAATGAACATCTCTTAAAAGCACAGCCTATAGTTTTGTCACAGTCCAGCTTTGCGTGTGCCCCGAGCACAGGGTTAGTCGAGCGTTTGAGCATCATCCCTATCTGAACAGCCACCAACTGCGTAACACCAGTCACACCTGCCTGCTTCACTGGGGCCACCTGGCAGGCCTCTGGGGAGCCAGGGCTGAGGGACACGCTCGAGAAAGAGCCTCTCCCACCAGGCGTGGACTGACCTGACCCTGAGCCAAGGCCTCACCCTCAGACACAGCTGGTGGCTGGACGGGGTGGAAAGAAAGCTTTAAGGCCTGCAGGGGAGAGCAGAGCCTGCGTTCAGAGAAGACAACACCAGAGGCTGGGTTTGCCCAGGACCAAATCTAAACGGACAGTGCAAACCCTCGGGGGCAGAGTTCGGACCATGAGGTGGGCAGCAAAGGCCAGGGTGGGGCAGAGGAGTCAGACTGGGCCAGTATCTGGGGGAGAGGGGTCAGAGGATGCCTAATGCTCTCACTCTAGGCCTCCCAGGGACAGCCCAGGGTTTGTTACTGTGGTCTGTCATTTCCTGGCCCAGCGGCCTATTAGGCCCCATAGGAAATTCCCCAGAGTTTCCCAACTTCCTCATCTGTAAAATGGGGACAGTACTATGTGCCCTGCAAGTGTGATCACTGAATGATGGCAAGAGGCTTGACTTGGGAGGCTCTCAGTGTCCCCCAAGGTAGCAGCCACAAAGCCTTCCAGGAGGCTATGTAGTGGGGAGGAACCCAGGCAGGTGGTAGCACTGGTCTTGGGGAGACTGGGAAGGTGGGGTGTGGTGAACCCTAAGGACACATTTGCCGACCTCAGCACATCTCCCCTGAGTGTAGGGAGACTCTGAATATCTTTAACTTATGGCAGTCGTGCACATCGGTAAGAATACTGTGCATGGGGCTGGAGAGATGGCTCAGGGGTGAAGAGCACTGGCTGCTCTTCCAAGGAACCCGGGTTCAGTTCCCAGCACCCACATGGTGGCTAACCACCATCTATAACTCTTAACTCCAAGAGGATCCAACACCCTCTTCTGGCCTCTTTGGGCCCACACAGGCAAAACACCCATATACATAAAATAAAATAAATAAAGCTCTCTTTAAAAAAAAGAACTGTGTGGATGTAACACACACACACACACACACAGTACTAGCTGGATATATATAGTCCTTGGATATACAGTAAGCTCAAGACTGGTCTGGGACATGAGACATGTCAAAAAAACCAAAACAACAACAACAACAACACCCCAGCAGGGCTCCAACAATGAAACCACTAAATCAGATGAAGGTTGCTAGGACTGCCCATCAGGAGGCCAGGACAGCATGGCTCCATGTCATCAGATAAAATACCTACAGAGGCTGAATGAAGCCAAGTCACCAGGGGGTAGAAGCAACTGCAATAAACTGTCATTCGAGCCGGTAGATGTTTCCAGAAGCATCTGACACTGCCATCAAGTAGAGAGGTCAGACTCTGGGTGACTCCAACCAGGACTTGCTTCTCTGTTCAGTGGCTAGCCTGTCCCTCTTCATCCCCCTGGCCTCGGCACATACAGTGACAGCTCAGCATGAGGATTCTCATTTAATCCTGATGCCCACATCATCAGGTGGTCATCATTAATATCATCAATACCATTAACATTAATATCATCCCTGTTTCATAGAGGTGCAGACTGCTTTGAAGAAGTCAGGTCAAGGTTCTCCTGACTGACAAGGTCAGGACACCAAACTCACTACAATCTTGGCCCATGTTACAGGCCCTAGATGGGATGTGGATACTAAGAATGGATCGATCCACCCCCCACACCACCCCCACTCACCCATCCATCCATCCACCAACCCACCCACCCATCTATCCATCCACTAACCCATCCACCCACCCATCCATCCATCCATCCATCCATCCATCCATCCATCCATCCATCCATCCACCCACCCACCCAACCACCTATCCATCCACCTATCCATCCACCCACCCACCCATCCACCCATCTACCCATCCATCCATCCAACCCACTTACCCACCCACCCACCTACCCATCCATCATATATTCCCAGGCATTCCAGATGGGCCTAAGCTTCCTGATTCTCAGAGCGCCCCAGATGCTAACGTCACTGGAGGAAAGGCCTCCCGACACCCAGTCCCTCAGAGTACCTGGGTTGGTCTGAGGCTCCCTTGTCTGCAATCCCAGCACAGGGCTTGGATGAGGCAGGCTCTTCACAGATGTGGTTGCCAGGAAGCAACGTGCCAATGTCAGAGGAGGGGACAGCTGTGACCTTTGCCCTGACCTTCATCTACTTGGCCTCAAAAGTAAAAGCCCACGAAGCTGCCAAGCCCAGGAAGGGGCATTAACACAAACTGCCCAACTCAGGTGAGCTGGCGGGACAGGGAGGCTAGGCCACCGGTCCCCTCAGGCTCAGAATGAAACACTTGAGTACAGTCTGTAGTTTAAGGCAAGACCGTATGTGGTTACATCCTGGCAAGAGTCTCTGCCCACAAGACCAGCAGGTTACGAAGCCCTTGAGGATTCTACTCTGACCCAGCCCTACTGGACAGACTTCTCAGTGGGTGACACCAGCGAGTGCTCCTAGGCCCCTAGTGGGTGGTGGGCGCCAGGATCCTCTAAGAACTTCTTTAAAGGGTAGTTTAAAAGAACTTCAGAACATGGCTTATTCCCATTATAAGGGATGGTCAAAAGTCTACAGACTTCCCTGGCCCGCTTTGCCAGGAGGGTAGAATGGCAACATTCCAACCCTAGACGTTTCTGTGACATCTGCTGTACGCAGGTCCCACCCTGAGTCTTCAGGCATACACCATTCACTTCACCTTCTCCACCACAAGGAAAACAGTCATCTCCCTTATTTCAGAAACAAGAGAAAACGAGACCCAGAAAGATTACATTTCTGGTTCAAGGTCCTATTGAAGGCAAAAGGCAATTTGGACCAAGGTAATTTGGCTTCAGAGCTGAGTTCAAGCCCAAAGTCTCCTAGGTCTCTATCCCTACCAGTGTTTCTGGACGTGTGTGTGTGTGTGTGTGTGTGTGTGTGTGTGTGTGTGTGTGTGTGTGTGTGTGTGTGGTGTGTGTGGTGTGTGTGTGTGTGTGTGTGTGTGTGTGTGTGTTGTTGTTGTTGTTGTTGTTGTTATCTGGCAAGAGAATTAACCACTAATAGAGACAGGCTGGGAAGGAATCCCAGAACTAGTAGCTCTCTCACCAAAACCAGCCTCCCCTTGATGCCCCTCCCCAATGGTGCTAGCCTGGCCACCTGGCTCACCTCACCACAGGCTCTGGAATGGCCTCCGCTCCAGCAGGTACCTGCACACCTTTCTCCCATTCTTGTCGCCAGGGGTCCGCCAAGATGTAGTAGTCATCCGGGCTGAGCTGGTACGAATCCGGGATCTTCATGGCTGTGATCAAGTCTGTCCGGAAAACCTGGCAGAGGTGAGAGGGTTACAGGTCTTCATGTTGCCCCAGAGAGGCCGGCTTCATAGACCAGGCGAGCACGCAAATAAGGCTGCACAGAGAACAGGGCCAGAGAAATGGCCAGGCAGGTCACGGCCCTCACCACCATGCCTGATGTTCAGTATCTGGGACCCACAGGTAAAAGGAAAGATTCCTGCAAATTGTCCTCTGCCTTACAGAATGGAGACAGGCAATAGAGAATAGAGACTAGAGAAAGAAGTCCAGGACTGGTAGGTCCCTCACCAAAACACAGCCGCCCCTTCATCCCCAGTCCCGACGGTCTTAACCTGGCCTCCTGGCTCCTGTAGCCAGCCAGCCAGCCACACACACAAACAGAAACTCCAAGAGCAGAAAGGCCACCTGCGAACACAACACTACTGCTGTGTGAATGCTCCGGGACTTTCCTCTGGAGGTTTAAACTGCGCTACAGATCTGCACCCAGAGGCACAAGCGTATGTATCATAATATGAGACACCAGAGGACCTGGGCCTTCTCCGAAGGGTAAAGCAGGAGGCTGGGGCTTGGGGTGGCTCAATGAGAAGCTGCCAGGAACTGCGCCTTCCCAGGGCAGTATGGCTCTAGAGGCACCCTGCACTGGTATGTGGTGGGGGAGAAGACCTTGTCTTCCATCATCCTTAAGCCTGTCTTGAATTCCCACCAAGCCATGTCTTGGGGTTTCTTCTGCCACTCATCTGCTCCCTCACTAGGAAAACTATTCTTCAATTCTGTCTGTTGCCTCCCAATCTCTACTCCGGAATAACCTCTGAACCCTCTCTCAGCTGGGAGTGGCAAAGCCTCCCGCCTCTGCACTCCATCCCCGAAGTATTGCTATGGAATACAGTGGCATCTCTAGACACCATGTGACTCACTCAAGTCCCCACATTCCCAGCGGTCATCACTTGAGAATCACAAGTTAAGGGCGAGCTCCTATCAATGAGAAGGGGAAACCACTTCAAGGTGGCTCCAGGCCTCAGCCCCGCCTCCCACCCCAGCCCTCCTGCCAAGTCAACACCCACTGCTCAAGTGTAAGCTCAGGTCACTTGGCCCTCAGGAGGCTTTTGACAAACCCGTTCGGCTGGAACCCACTGCCTGTGTGCACCTCATGGCATCGAGGACCATAACCACAGGAAAACAGCTGAATGGGTTCATCAATGGACCTAGAAGCCGCATCTCGCAGAATCTAATTAATATCTGCATCTAGCTGGAGAGGGCGCTGACTTGAAAAAAGGTCAAGTTTCTTGAAGACTCTATTTGCCAATATAATTTAATTGTTAAGACTAACACCCTAACATTTAATTAGGGTGCCAGTGTGAAAAAATTAAAACCAGATTAGATTAAATGCTAATTAAACAGAAGATGGAATGGGTCTAGGATTTCACAGCCCTGGTAATTTGCATATCTTATTAGCAAGCGGCAAGAGAGTTAAGACAAGAGTGCAAGCCGGGCAGCGGCACTTTGGAGAGGCCTGCTCTCCGCTGGTTAGAGGTTTTCCCCGCTGGGGCTTCTGGAGGCTCCGTGGCAAAGCAGTGCTGTGATTGGGTTATTTCCCTCGGGGTTTCAACACAGGATCTAGTACAACCAGGCTCTGGACTGATACAGACCGCCCGAAAACTTCTCAGCTGTGGGACATCCCCGACCCTACAGCTCTGATGTCACAGGGACTCATGAACTGCCCCATCCAGAAACCAACCTCTAAAGAGGCAATGTGTGTGTGGGGGGGATTTAGCTCAGTGGTAGAGCGTTTGCTAGGCAAGCGCAAGGCCCTGGGTTCGGTCCTTAGCTGGGGAGGGGAAGGTAATGCAGTTAGAAATATCCTGCTGGGACATGGTGGAGATCCCAGGAGGCCGAGGCAGAAGGACTGCCAGGTTCCAGAGTGAGTTCCAGGCCAGCCAGAAACACACAGGGAGACATCCTCAGCATCGATAAAGGGCTGGGGATGTGGTTAAGTTGCTTGCCTAACATGCAGGAAGCCCTGGGCCGTGACCTCCAGCACCGCGTAGAAATGGGTGGGGTGGGACATCACTGCAGGGCAGGATGGAGGAAGAAGAGTCAGTTCAAGGCCACCCTCCTCTACAAGGGTCAAGGCCAGGATGGACTACCGGAGACCTTGACTCAAAAATAAAAGTACCCCGCCATTTGTTCATCCTGGCCTCGACCTGACGGTCACCTCCTCAGGGACCTTTACTCACCATCAACGCCGGGACTGCAGGACACTCTTCCGGGCCAGCCCCAGTCACTTTCTAATTATTTACACACAGAAGCTGAGTGCTTCACCTGTGTGACGTTTCCTGTCCTCTGTCCTGCCACACCGGACTGCTGTCGGGTGTTCTCAGGGCCTGAACACAGGGACTGTACCAGGGCTGTGAACACCGACAAACAGGAGCGGGACGCAAACCGGAAAGACCGCAGAGGCCGAGACCCTCAACCACACAGACCCGCATGAGGCTTCCTCCAGGGCCTGATGTCTCAGGGCCAGTGACCCCATGCAGCATTTGGGTGACCAGAGTAGCAGGTCATACCCAGACAGACAGCCCTGACTTCAGACTCCAGAGTCCTCAGAACAGGAAGGGATCTGGGGCTCAACTTGGGGTCCTTCGGCACCGCAGGCCAAGTTCTAAGATAAGTCTAAGTTCTCTTCCTGTCACTAGGGACCGGGTGACAGGACACTAGTGCCCATTTAGGTAGGACTCAGGGAAACTCCAAAAATAACACTGCTCCTATGAGTCACCTCACAGTAGGTACAGTGACAGACTAAGAGTTGTCCTTAAAAAATATTTTGAGGGGGCTGGAGAGATGGCTCAGGGGTTAAGAGCACTCACTGGCTGATCTTCCAGAGGACGAGGGTTCAATTCCCAGCACCCACATGGCAGCTCACAACTGTCTGTAATTCCAGTTCCAGGGGACCTGACACCCTCACAGACATACATGCAGGCAAAACACCAATGCACATAAAATAAAATATAAATAAATTATAAAAAAGTATCTTTTCAGCAGGGATGTAGCTCAGTAGGTAGAGTATGCCCCGGTATACCCACAGGCTTGGGTTGACTTCCCAGCACCAAACCCGAGCGTAGTGACGGTGCACACCTGTAATCTAAGCACTCCAGAGGTGGAGGCAGGAAGATTAGAAGTTCAAGGTCGGGCAAGAAAGGTGGCCCAGAAAGCAAAAGCAATTTTCCACACAGGCCTGATGACCTGCCTTCAATTCCCAGAGCCACAGTGGAAGGAGAAAAGTGACTCACAGAAGTTATCCTCTGACCTCCACGTGCATGGGGTGGCTCGCGTGGGTCTGGTGTGTGTACGTGTACATGTACACACGCACGCGCACACACACACACACACACACACACACACACACACACACACACACACGCACAGTTCAAGGTCATCCTGAGACCCCATGGAGGGTTTTGAGACAGAATCTCCTTACATAGCTAAAATTGGTTTCAGCTTCAAAATCCTCCTCCGTTAGCCTCCCAAATTCCTGATGTGTGGCTGTGTACCAGACTCAGAAAGAGCTGTTCTTATATTATTACATGAAATCCACGAGGTGGTGGCAGCTCCCCCGCCACCTCCTCCTCCACTACCACCTCCCCATCCCCTTGGGATGCAGGTGACTGCTCAGTGCTTCTGAATTAGCTTGAAGCCAAATCAGGTGGATTCCCAGCGAAGAATATGCAAATCTGATGGAGGCCTTTACAAGTGCCAAGTCCTGCAGTGGTTTCCCACAGGAGGGCCTCTGTGTGACTACCGCCAACCTCACAGGATCTGCAGTCACCTAGAACACACTGGTGACACTTGTGAGGGATTCTCTACATTAAGTTAATTGAATCGGCAGAACCCATGTTAATTCTGGGGGCCACAATTCCACAGGCTGGGGTCCCAGACAGAATGAAAGAGTTCAAAGCGAGTCAGGCGTGGTGACACACTTTTAATCCCAGCACCCAGGAGGCAGAGGCAGATGGATCTGTGAGTTCAAGGCCAGCCTGGGCTACAGAGCGAGCTCCAGAACAGCCAGAGCTAAACAGGGAAACCCTGTCTTGGGGAAGAAGAGAAGTCAATTGTGAGCTAAGCTTTGCTTCCTCACTACAGGTGCACGGTGACCAGCCACTTCAAGCTCCTGTGGCCATGACTTCCTCACCACAACTGAATTGTCTCCCCCGTAAGTTGCTTTGTCAGGGTACGGCGGCAGGTGGGGTGACTAACGAAGCCTCCCAGACCCCGTGGCCGCACGACTGGCCTTGTGGCCATCCAAGTACTTTTTTTTTCCCTTAAATTTTATGTGCATTGATGTTTTTGCCATGGGTATCAGATCCTCTGGAACTGGAGTTACAGACAGGTGTGAGCTGCCATGTGGGTGCTGGGGATTGAACCCGGGTCCTCCCAAAGAGCTGTTAGTGCTCTTAACCACTGAGGCATTTCTCCAGGCCAACCCAAGCACTTTCTTACCCTTTGACATTTCCCTTATCAAAACAGGGCCAGTGTGCTTCATAACTACCCCCCCCCACGCCCCACCTGGCCCCCAGAGTCCTAAGATGCTTTGCTTAAAACCAGTCTGGGTCTTTGGGCTTTGCCTCCACTGCCAAAGCCCCTGTTGTTGGAATTGCCTGGTTTTCTGGCACATCTTCCCTGCCAGATGAGCTCAGTGAGGTCTGGCTGGACCAAGAGATGCCGGTCAGTGGTGCACACGAGCCCTGGCACATGCTAGGTGCTGACTCCAGATGTCTGAACACGTCAACACCTCGGTTTCAGTTGCAGGGCTACAGCTGGGTGCTCGGAGGCCTTCCCGAGTGAGGTGACACCTGACTCCCAGTACGTGGCCTGCTTCCTAACCTACATATTTTTCTGTTTGAACTACCAGAGGTTAGGCTTGGAAAAAGCTTAATGATTTTCCTAAAACTCCTTTGAATAATTTATGAAAACTAAATATAGCCAGGCGGTGGTGGCGCACGCCTTTAATCCCAGCACTCGGGAGGCAGAGCCAGGCGGATCGCTGTGAGTTCGAGGCCAGCCTGGGCTACCAAGTGAGCTCCAGGAAAGGCGCAAAGCTACACAGAGAAACCCTGTCTCGAAAAAACCAAAAAAAAAAAAAAAAAAAAAAAAAACAAAAAAAACAAAAAAAACAAAAAACTAAATATAGAATAAAACAGACACCGATGAACAGAAGTCTTGCTGTGGCAAGAAAGTTGAGGGGCTGGGAAACAAGCAATTTCCTTAGAATATGAATGTTTACTACTTTTCTCCTTTGGTTGTCTTTAAAGCTCTGCTGCCTAGCAACCAAGTTCTGCTGAGCTGCTGGGGGGACACTGAGTGTAGCTTTCTCTAACCATATAAAGGATGCTCAAAGGCTTCAGACTCTCAACCAACCCCATGGCCAGGGGTTCAAAGGCCACCCTAGAGGGAACCAACGACCTAGCTCTTCCCACATCCAAGGGTGTCAACCTGGAGCTCGTGACATGAACCTGCTCCACAGTTCCTTTTCATGAGATCATAGGCTACTTCTTTTCTGTACCTGCTGCCCAGGAAAGGTTGAAAACAGGTTCCACGGGAGTACCTATGCAGTTGGGATGACGTCCAAAAACCAATAATGACAATGGGCAACCTTCAAAGTACACCGACACCAGGTTAGGAAGCACAGAGAATTTTCTAGCATGATGTGTGCTCTGCGGCTGGAAACATGTCACCCTGGAAACTCAGTTCTCCGCTTCCTCTATTTTGGGGCTGGATGACTGGGGAAGTATGGTTACTTAAGAAAGACTGAGCATGGACCATAGTTACAGAGGAGCTGCAGGTAGCTCAGTGGATAGAGCACTTGCTTATCAGCATGCAGGAAGCCCTGGGTTTGACCCCCAGCACTACACAGACTGGGTATAGTAGTACATGCCTGTATCCCCAGCACTTGAGAGGTAGAGGCATAAACATCCTAAGTTCAAGACTGTCCTTGGCTATATAGTGAGTTTGAGGCCATCCTGGGCTGCTACAGGAGACCCTGTTTCAATAAACTGAAGTAAATTAAACTATACACACACACATACACACACATACACACACACACACACACACACACACACACACACACACACATGCATGGACTTAATGTCAATCTCATGTGATAAACCACGTAAGACAGGTACTGCACGTTCCCTGTATGTCCAGTCTTTCCCGTGTCTACTCTGTAGCATCCATCCTCCATATCTAATAACTCCTGAGGAAATGCTTGTGGAATGATGGGTAAATAAACAAAAAGCAAACAAAACAACAACAGCAAAACCCCCAAGATTTCCCTGAAGTACGGCTGTGGGAAAGTTCCTATTAGGCAGAGACTATTTGTATGTGTGTAGGGTGGGGGTAGGGTGAGAACCCAGAAATGGGTCCTGAGCACTGTCCCAGAATGGCTTTGGCCAGGACTGACTTCTCCCTACTTCTACGCTTCCTGTAAGAACTGTCCATCCTCTTGCCTCTACCCCTTGGGTCCTGGAATTAACGGGTATGCAACACATTTTTATGGGGTGTTAGGAATTGAACCCAGGGCTCATGCATGCTAGGTAAGTATTCTACCAACTGACTTATACTGGCATTCTCTGAAACTCATTTCATGTGCATGTGTGTATCTGAGTGTATGCCCTTTGTGACCAGGGGCCCATAGAGGCCAGAAGAGAGTGTTAGATGCGCTGGAACTGGAGTTCCAGGGGGCCGTGAGCGAGGACCCAAACTCCGGAAGAGCAGCCAGTGCACTATTTGCTGAGCCATCTCACCAACCCCGGGAACCTCATTTAATCAGTGTCTCCCGAGTGTCCTATCTTGTCAGAAATAACGTTTTGTAACGCTAAGGCACAGTTCATGGGCCAAACACTTTCCCTACACAGCCCGTCCCCATGTCCGCTCCCCCTATTTCACAGTTGTGGAGACGAAGACCCAGGAGTTAATAAAACGCTTGTTTCAGGTCGATCTTCAGCCACACCAGTACTTACCACCCCCCACCCCCCAGCTAGTCAAATACTTACTTCATGTTTTAAGTCATCTGTTCTGGGCTGGAACCTGATATAGGTTCTCAGCCAAGAGCAAATTTACATTGCTTATTAGGTGTGTAATCCCAGACCGGAGTTCAGGGAATAGTCACCCCCACCCAGCTCTAGCTTGGAGCCACCACGGAGCCAAGCCGGTCAGGTGCTCGAAATCATTGAAAACCCACTCAGCATCTCTTTCTCTTATTTTCATGAGGATAACAGCACTTCCTGCGCTTAAAGAGAATTTATGACACATATTTCCTTTGCAAGACAAGTCCCAGAGGCCAGGAGGCTTTTCCAGCTGGCGAGAAGAGCTCCATTCTTGCCTCTATGAGAAGTGGATCTGGCCCTAACCACCCCCACCCCCCAGTGAAGTCTCAGAGAGCAAGTCCCTGGGCCTGAAGGAAGAGCCTCTCTACCCCACCCCCACCTGCCTGGCTGGAAATCTGGATCTAATAGGGACAAGCAGGGGACGTCTTTGGGGTTCTCCTGTCTTATTTAAGTGTTTGGGCACATGACACTGTGCTGACTTTGCCTGTTTTGAGTCAGGGTCTCCAGACCAGGACCAGGCTGGCCTCTAACTCATTATGTAGTGGAGGATGACCTTGAATATTTGATCCTCCGGCCTCCACTTCCGGAATGCACCACTATGCCCAGTGCTGGGGGTTAAAGCTGGGGCTTCGTGTGTACTATGTGATCATTCTAACGATACTCCTTTGCTTGCTTGTCTTTAGACAGGGTCTCACGTAGCCCAGGCTAGCTTGGAGCTTGTGTATGGGCAAGGATGACTTTGAATTTCTCGTTTATTTATGTACATGCTGCGTGTGGAAGGGGTCTAAGCGTGCCGTGGCACCTGGGCGGAGGCCAGGGAACACTCTCCTGCCACTGTGACTCAGGCGGTCAGGTTTACTTGGCATCCACTTCCACCTGCTAAACCATACTGACGGCCTCATGAGCTTGAACTTCTAAACTACCTGCCACTGTACGACGTATGAGGTGCTGGAGGTCAAACTCAGGACCTCACGCGTGCCAGAGAGACGCTCTACCAACTGAGCTGCGTCCCCAGCCCTCACCGCTGTTTCGATACAGACTATCTTATTCCAAACATCTGGGCGTCATCTCTGCACCTCCAGGATTATTTTCTGGTTTTGACCCAACAAATTGGTCGTATCACCTTTTCTCGGGGTAGAGCTGATCTTTTATGCGGCTCTCAGCAAAGCTGCAAGGCTGGGACGTGTGTGTGTGTGTGTGTGTGTGTGTGTGTGTGTGTGTGTGTGTGTGTGTGTCCGTGTGTGTCCTCACACAGCTTTTTAGGACACATCTGGGGACATCCTACTGCTGACTGCAGAGGGTGTTTTCACTTTCTTGGCCAGACCCTCTGTGGACACGGAGCGGGACTGTGCAAAGGCCCCGTTCGCTCCTCTAGGGACATTCACTCCTCAGCAGAACCTACAGAGGAGTGGGCTGTAGGACCCCCAACTCCTACCTGCCCTGTTCTGGGACCAAAGTGGCCAACTTCACTTGACATTCAGCCATCCCTCTCTCTTCTGGAACCTTCTTCTCTGTGAGGGTTTGAATGAAAATGACCCCCATAGGCTCATCTATTTGAATGTCTGCTTCCTAGGCGGTGGACTGTTTAGACAGGATCAGGAGGTGCAGCCTTGCTGGAGGAGGCCTGTCACTAGGGGTGGGCCTAGAGGTTTCAAAAGCCCACACAAGGCCCCATCTCTCTGCCACACTTGCAGATGAGGGCCCTCGGCTACTGCTCCTGTGCTGCTTGCCACCAGGCTTCCATGACGGTCATGGACTAGCCCTCAGAAACCGTAAGTAGGCGCCCAATTAAAATGCTTCCTAGTGTAAAGCCTGGTGGGGGTGATGGTGCACCCCTTTAATCCCAGCACTCGGGAGGCAGAGGCAGGCGGATCTCTGTGAGTTCGAGGCCAGCCTGGGCTACAGAATGAGTTCCAAGAAAGGCTCCAAAGCTACACAGAGAAACCCTGTCTCAAAAAAAAAAAAAAAAAAGCTTCCTATTATAAACTGACTAGGTCATAATGTCTCTTCACAGCAGAAGAGTAACTAAAACACCATCCCATGGGTCCCACGAGTGTCAGGAAAAGGCAACCATATCCCCAGAAAAAGGTTCAGGCAGGGGTCTCCAGACAGTGATCTTGAGGCTCAGAGAGAGGAGCTGCTTGCCAAGGGTTCTAGAGCTCTTCAGAGGCAAAGCAGGAGACACATTCCCTGAAGGAGCCACATCTGGCCATGCCCCAGACACCCTGGGTGGGTGCAGATCAGCAGAGGCTCGCTGACTGACTTGTGTGGGTGTGGCTTCCTGAAGTACAGCTCCCCACCTCCAGGGGACATCCCCACTGCTTGGCCTGCCCTTCAGCCCCAGGCAGGAGGAGGGCACCAAGCACAGGGCAGGCCTCCAGGTCTCTCCCAGGACCATCCTTAGCACCCAGGCAGCTGTCCATTGCACGTATGTGTGTGTGGGGTGGGATGGGGTGGGGTGGGGGGCATGTGGACAACATGACCCTGGCCAGGGGGGAAAGTGTAGGAAGGCCCCATTACTGGCCCTCAATTAGAGACTGTCTGCCACTTAAGAAGTTTGGTAGGAACAAGAAGCCTGGACTCCTGATCTTGGGGAAAATTAAGGCCAAGCTCTCCGCTTGTTCCCCCACAGGAAGGCTCTGAACTCCCTGAGAGGCTCTTACTTACCTAAGTACTAGCCTCTACCTAGGGACAGATTGCTGGTGTTAGAATGCCAAAGATGACCTTGGGCTGCAACTTACATCAGACTCTGAAACTGAGACCCACAAAGGAAGAAGAAGCAGTAAGATGTCAACATTATCAGGCAGGAGAGCAAAAGCCAGAACTCTTAAGAGCGTAGCAGAATTTACACAGTACCGGTCCCTCAGCCTGGGGTTCCCCTCTCTCTGAATTTAAGGTCCAAGGGACAGATTTCAGCTTTGTGGGCATCCCAGAGTCAGGCCAATGAGAAGAAGGCTGAGACCTTGCTTCAGTCCTCATCTTTCCTTCCATGGCCTGAAGGCAGACTCCAAGTCAGCCTGGAACTCCCCTCTCCCTTCAGCTCAGGGCGAAGGCCCGGGAAAAACGCCTTAAGGGAAAGCTCGCTCCAGCCCTGTCCAGGGTCCTGACTCTTGGCCAGTGCTCTTTGGCCCTGGCCCATGTTGGTGTAAAGAGCACCCCACAGACAGGCCAGGCAGGGTATCCGTTTTCTCTAAACCTACCCCTCAGCCATTTGACAGTCCACTACACTTCCTCTACTAGTTCAATGCTAAGCACTGTGGTTCCTCAAGTTCCCCACTTCACTACAGGGCACACGGGAATAAAAACAGGGAATGAACCACAGCTTCCTCAGCTCTACAGCCACCAGAGGAGGGGGTGGGTGGGTTTCTGCACCCCTCTGCCACAGTGAGAGCACAGAGTGTGATCAGCTTGGCAGTTATCCCACCAGGCCCCGGGCAGATGGGGCTCCCAAGAACCGCTTTTGTTAGGGTGCCTGGAACCTGTGCCTCCTGAGCCAGGCTCACTAGCAAGGCCCTCTGCTTCCAGTTCATTCACCAGAGCATGCTCACACACTCTTGCAGCCAAGTCCCAGCTTTTCTCTCCGCCCTCTCACGAGCCAAAGCATTTGGAAGCATTCATTGATGCTTTCTCCTCTGCCCCACCATAACTCAGAATTTATACCGGCCACGGCTCAACCCTCTCGCTCAGAGAGGATGAGGAAAACCTCTCAGGCTGCTGTGGGAGGAAAGGCTTGGCTGCAGTTCAAGGCAGGGAAGACTCCTCAGCCCTCCTGGGTGGATGTCCCAGCCACCTGCAGGGGCTCCTGGTCTGGGCCCAGGCCATGCACAGCTAGTCCCCAGGAGGCGCCTTTACAGAGGTTCAAGTCTATTTTTAGGTACAAAGCCTCTGGGCTGGAAAACCCAAAAGGCAGGGGAATTTTCTGTCCCCATGCAAATTGTTCTTTCGTCTCAGCCTTGCTGACACCTGTTTCCTCCGAAGGCTGATCCCAGCCAGTATAGAAGGCGTCCCATCCCCCACGAGCTTGGAGGGGGCGGGGCAGGGGAAGGGATGGCTCCCTCAGGAGTTTCCCATCTCATGCCAGTACCCAGAACCACAGAGAAGCTGGAGACAAGAGGGGTTCTCAGAGTCCTATAAGAACCAAGACCAGGGTGACTACAGTGTTACTCATTCCATGAAGCGGCAGAGCCTTCCATGAATCCACCCATTTTTTTGTTTTGGTTTGTTTCTTTTTCTTCCCAAACCCTATTTGGGACCGTGTCCTCCCAAATAGATAGCTAAGGAGAAGGGTATAGAAGAGCCACAGAGTGCTCTTAGCCCTCAGCCTCAGCATCCAACTCCTTCCTTCATTACAACTCCAGACACCTCCATCCCACTTTCCACCAAACCCAGGTTTGGAAGGTATCCGGGCTGGTGAGATGGTCCAGCAGGTAAAGGTGCTTGCTGCCAAGCCTAAGGGTCTGAGTTTGGTCCTTGGGACCCAAATGGCAGAAAGATCCAACTCCTTCAAGTCGTTCCCTGCCCTCCACATGCATGCCATGACATCCGCACGCATTCACGTGTACCTATGTGTTACACACACACACACACACACACACACACACACACACTGAACAAATCACTGTAACTTAAAGGAAGATGGGAGATCACTCTCATAGGGTCTCAATCCCACCTCCTAAGGGAAGGGTCCTAGAGCAGGGCATCCTGGGAGGCAAGGAGTCATTTTTTAAGCACAAAGCTCTGGGGAAGACCACCTAAGACCATATAAGACGACCACCCCAGATACCCATCCAGGGGCTGGTAAAACTGGATACCAGATGGTCCCGGTGGAGAACAAGAGGAGAAAAGGTGGGTGTGGCTTGGATAAAGACCCCGTCCTTGACCCCACAACTACTGCAAAGCAGTTGTATGTGTGAGGACCAGGGTGGAAAAGAACAGCCCTCAAAGTTCTCGCAGCCACTTTATTTATTTGTTTATTTATTTACCTGTGGCTTTTTGAGACAAGGTTTCTCTGTGTAACAGCCTTAGCTGTCCTGGAACTCGATTTATAAACCAACTTGGTCTCAAACTCACAGAGATCCACCTGCCTCTGCCTCCAGAGTGCTGGGATTAAAAGCGTGCGCCACCACATCTGGCTGGCTATAGCAGCCACTTTTATACCAAGGGCCTCTTCTCTGCCCAGGGGCATTGCCAGTGAAGTCCTAAGAAGGAACAGTAAGACCCCTGCATGAAATTTCTCACGGGCCACAGGAAGCAAGGTCTTAATGTCAGTTCATGAACCCCAAGGACCTCCCTCCACAGAAGCCATAAACACACCTCTACTTGCAGATCAGGAGGTGAAGGCATTGTTACCCTGGGTCAAAGCAAGGAGGCTTAAAATGCAGGTACACAAGAAGTATCGTCAGAAGCATACAGCTAGCCAGAGGGTTCTGAACACTCCGACCCTTCCGGCCAGCACCAGCAAACCTTGTCCCCCTTGGCTCCGGAGGGAAGCATCCCAAACCCCCTCGCTTTTAACTCTACTGCCACCAGCTCTAAACTACTAGCTGCAAGTGAGCCACTCCCTCCCACAGCAGCCAGTGGGACCTTTTGTTAAGAGATCAGAGGATGCCTGATGCGGTGGCACACACCTTTAGCCTTTAGTCCAGCGCACTTGGGAGGCAGAGGCAGGTGGATCTCTGTGAGGCCAGCCTGGTCCACAGAGCATGTTCCAGGCCAGCCAGGGCAACCCAGAGAGACACTCTCCCACAACAATAAACACATCAGATTATATCACTGCTCGTTTATGAGCTTTCAAAGGCTTCTCTCAGGTCAAGAAGAACGGCTTAGATGCATTGGTGCCCCAATCATTCCATCCTGCCACACTGGCCACCTTGGGTGGCCTTCATACATCTGCTCAGCCTGTTCTCTCATTCCCCACAGGTGTCTGCTCCAGTCACCCCCACCCTCACCCCAGCCTCATCCTTCCCGGAACCTTACCACCTCCGCTCCCTACCTCGGAGGGCTTCTTTTCGTTCTGCCGAGGCCAGCCCGGCTTGGTACTGCTGGGCAGTTTGGAACATCTTGATGCTGATGCGGATGTCACGTGACCTGCAGAGAGCACACAGGCCATGAAGGGTCCTGGAGGGTCAGAAACAGCACCTAACCACATCAATGATGGCAAGTCTCAAGGAAGAGCCCCGGCCCTATAAGATCAGGAGGTGCGAGGCATTGTCCCTGCTCTGGGCCCCAGCCTTTCCACAGACCAATGGAAATATGAAGGCTCCTTCACTCACCACTGAAAAGGGGCTTAAGAAATCAAAGGCAGTCATCAGCTGGTTCTGCGGATCCAAAAAAAGCCCCCGCCCCTCTTTGAGATTCTGCTTCCCACTTGGTCAGGGAATGCTGGAACATTCCATGCCCTGTCTCCCATCTGCCCCACATTAGGCGCATCCCAGCATTCCTGCAGGCCCTAACAGGTTATAGAGGCAGGGTAGGGCATAGGACGTATAATTCTGGGGAGACCCAGAGTCTACCAGGCTAGACCCAAGTTAGCCTCCTACTTCCTGATCACCACAGGCAAATGATTTGATCCCTGTGAGCCTGGCCGGGGTGGAGGGGTGATGGTCAGCATTAACTGCCATGGTGAAAGGCTCTAGAATCGCCAGGCGGTAGGCAAGCCTCCAGCATACCTTTGAGGAATTGGTTAACCTCTGGCCAAGCCCCCAAGGGTCTATTTTGACTATTCTGGGTTAAGGAGGAAGATCCACACTAAAGTGACCAGCACCCCCACCCCTGACACACACCCCCAAAGCTTGGGTCCTAGACTGCATAAAAAGCAGAGAGCAAACTGAACACCTCTTTCTCTGCTCCCTCCCTCTTCTCAACTGAGCAACAACCTGTGACCCTGCGCTCCAGGCTCTAGTCACCTGGCCCCTCCTGCCTCGATGGACTGGCCCCTGAACTGTGAGACAAAACCACCCTTCCTTAAGCTGTTCTCACGGAGGGGGGGGTATCCCAGCAACAGGTAAAGAAACTAAGACAGGCTGGCCTTGAACTCATGTTTCTCCTTCATCAACCTCCTCAGTGCAGGGATTAGGTATCTGTTCGCTCTTCTCTGATGAGTGCGATGATTTAGAGGAGACCCTCAAAGGTCCAGGTGTCAAAGACTTAGTCCTCTAAGGTGAGAGGTGGCGTGGCTTTTTGGGACCTGGAACCTCACAGGAATTGTCACTGAAGCCAATTACTCATGCACTGAAAGTCTCTGAACTGTGAGCTAAGTAAACCTTCCCTTTCCTAAGTTAAGGATTGTACATATTTGATGAGAGTAACAGAAGCTGATTAAGAGGAGATACGGGATGACTGTCCTCTAAAGGCTGATCGAAGGATATCACATCTACAGCCTTAGGCTGGTGCGTACGGATTTCTCAATTGGCCTTAACTATAGGGTCCGAGGCCTCTGCTAGACTACAGGGCAATGGGCCTCAGCAAGAAGGACCAGGAAGACCCAAGGGGCTTTCTATTTTTGTTTTAGACAGAGTCTCACTAAACAGCCCTAGCTGACCTGGAACTTGCTATGGAGACCAGGCTGGCCTGGACCTCCCCTCATGGATCCACCTGCCTCAGCTTCCCAGCTCAGGATGCAAGGTTGTTGACGAACGTAAGAGTTAGCAGTCATGGGTGGGCACCGTGGTGGGAGCCGATGGAGAGGAAGTCACTCCAAGTTCAGGGCCAGCCTGCGGCTACTCCAGGGTTCAGATGCCCAGAGGCCCTGTGACTTTGCAGATGTCTCCCGTCTCCTGCACTAAAGTAAGGAGTAGAGGATGCAGTTCCTGGTTTTAACCAAGCCAGGCGACGTACAACACACTCTGGCCACAGAACTCTAGATGCTGTGAACCCCGCTTCTGCTGCAAGGGGATTAAAGTGGGGTGGGCTAGAGCCAAAGCCACACAACGGTGAATGAGGCCCGGAGGAGGCAGGACAGGGCTGGGCAGAATCCTCTGGCTGCCAGGGAGGCTATGGTTTGGAACTAGCAGGGGCCTTGCAGACGCCATCAGTTCACCAGGTCTAGAGATGCAGGCTCCAGGCTCAGCCTCCCCAGGAGTGTGTCCACCTTCTCAGAGGGCCTCCACCCACCTCGTCACTGCAAGGTGGGATCTCCCATGAAGACAGAACTCCTCAATCCATCAGGCTCAGGAAGGCCTGGCTTCCTGGGCCATCAGAGAAGGGCTACCTTACGTCACCCACCATCCAGGAGGAAAGATCTCACCATACATAAACCCCTTTCTCTGCTTCCAAAATGTCATTTGCTCCTTGACAATGTGGCCTTTCCCCCACTTCTGGACATCCAACCGACACACCCACCCCGCATCTAATCTGCCTCTGAGAATCTGTTGCCACGATCCCAAGAAAGCTGGGCTTCCTCATTAATGTCTTCAGCCAACATTTATAAAACACCTACTATGTGCCAGACTGTAGCAGCTAACGGAGCAGTGAACACAACAGGAATCCTCTGACCAGAGTTTGCCACCGGTTAGGAAGCTGCTTATAATACCTAACTAACTATAATAAAGGCTGCAGGTTTCATGTCTTGTTTTCTAGAGACATTTAAAAGGGTCCCCACTCAGCAGGAAGCCAAAGGATTCATGTGTTTTTTGTTTTTTTTTTCTTCCATCAGCCAGCAGCGAATGCCCAGAGGGAAGCTGGTCTATTCCAATCAGAGGAAGGCCCACCTAGAGGGTAGGTTGGTAGAATAAAGAAGACAGTGAGGCCCTGGTAAGGGCAGGGACCGACTATCTCAGAGGCAGAGGAACCTGACTTGAATTGGTCTCACCCATGTGGTGGTCCTGGCCTGAGGTGAACGGAGGGTCAGCCTCCTTTGGGCCTGCCGGAATTATTTAAACGCTGTCCCTGCGGGGCCCCAGGTAGGAAAGACAGACTTACTCTCAGTGGTATCGGAGTTGTCGCTGCTGATGGAGTATTTGCGCCTCTTCTCTTCCATCTGCAACAAAAGGCAAGAAGGGTCATTATCTTCCCAGACACCTCAGTCTATGTCCTCAGTCCACACTTCCCACAGAGAAAGGACAAGGGCATGCCTCTTCTTCCGGCCTCATCCTCACCCTACCCACCCACTCGCCCGGTTTTTGTGAAAGGTGGCCCCGGAGAGCTCAGGCAAGCAAAAGTCTGCCCAGTGGTGTGAAAAGGACTGCAGGGAGACCGGCAGGCACAAACTAAAAGGTGACAATGACCACTCAAGTCCTGGTTCCCATTCAAGGAACCCAGCCGATCAGAAAATGCAAGCCACTGCAAGCACCTCCTGAGCGCCCCCTGCAGGCAGGAGGGAGAAGAGAAATGATGATTCTTCCAGGACCATGCTCTTCAAGGTAAGGCACAAACCGTCACTGAGGCCCAAATCCTGAGCATAGTGGCTACCGGGGTGTGGGAATGGGGTAGCAGGTCCTTTCTCAGATAAAAGTCCATCCTACTTTATTCTCAACTGCACCATCTAACTTTCAAGACTCTAAGGGTGGCTCCCTCACAGGGCCCCCACCACCTCATCCACAGTGCTGAGTTCCTGACAGCTTGGTGAGCTGTGAGATACAGGCCCATTTACAGAAGAAGCTCGCCTCATTCCACTGCTAACTGGAAGGATGGAGATGAGCACTGAACCCCAAGGTCTGAGGTCTGATCCCCAAGGTTACCCAGAGCTCTTTTTGTGCAAAGACTCTGCTTCGACCTGGAAAGCTGTACCTATCCGCTTCTCCCTCGGGTCTTGAACAAGCCTGAATGGCAGAGCCTGCTTGGAGGACCCCCGGAGAGATTTAATACCAGCTCAGGTCAGGGTGCTTCCACCATCCCGCTCAGTCCTAGAATGGTCTCACCATAGCCAAGGACACGGAGGGAGAACTTGACCTTAGGGGGACAGCACCACCTGGCCCTCACTGTGTGCCCCCTCCACACCCACCGTCCTCTATCTCCAGCCAGTTCCTGTCAAACTATGGGGTGCCACAGAGACCCTGGAATATCCACTCGCTAAGTGGGGAGGATGAGTACTTGGATCTCTGAGCCAACCACGAAGACCTTCCTGCTTTACCCTTGACCTCAGTTAGGAGCCTCTCTTACCCATGGTCCCCCAACAGAATGGGAGGAGCCCGATGGGGCTGCCTGTTGGCTGCCCAGTGTTTCCTAAAGGGTAAGAGACTGAGAGACACCTGGCAGCAACCTAAGAGGCAGAAACAATAAAGACCTCACCCTTTATGGAAGCCGGGGGGGGGGGGGGGTCCCTTAGCACAGACGGACCCCATGGGGCTTTCAGAATAGCCCTTGGTCACGGGTGGATATGGCAACCATCTTGCTCTATCTCTTAAGAGTCTAAAAGATGAGGAAAATGAGGCTCAGGGGTTACCCAAGGCGACAGACAATGCTTGTACCAGACTTAGAAGACCCAATTCCTGACCATGAGACTTCATGGCCTCTCTGCAACATAAGCAGCTCAGAACCATAGCCATCACCCCTGTGACATGCAGAATCTGAGGAAGTCTGGCTTTCTAGTGAACTCTGGCCTTAGCCCACATAACGGCCCCACCTAGCCCTGTCACTGGTGGGGCAATAAATTCACCCCTCCAACTCCTCCAACAACCCTGTCCAGGAATTCTCTCATTTTCATCAAGAGGGCGACAATACTTCCAAACCAGGATCTCCCGTAGCACTAACAGAGGGCTGGGGGCCAAGGGCAGCGCTCAGTCGTCCTCAGCCGTGTGCTTATAGCACGCACAAGTCCCTGGGTGCGAGCTCCAGTCCGGGAGGAACAGGAGCAGGAGCTGTGGATTTAGGAATGTTGGGTTCAAATCCTCCCCCCACCACTCACAAGGCCAGTGGTCTCGGCAAAGACATACTTCCCCCGAGGAGGTGAGCTGGATCCGATTTCCCCATACATCTGAATTTAAAATGCTGGCAACTGAGTCAGAATTTGAAGAACACCCTGAAAGGGCCAAATGAAACTCATTTGTTGGCTAGTATCAGCTGGCCAGACTGAGCGTGAAGAACTCTGAGGTCGGTGGCTGGAGCGCCACACAGGTGCTAGCTAGTAAACCTGGCGGCCTTGAGCCAGAATGGAGCGAGCGTCCTACCAGGGCCAGCCCTTTGGAAAGAATGGGCAGTGACCGCGGCTGCACACACACCCTTCTCCTGGTGCGGGTTCTTTGCCCAGAGACCAACAGGTGACCCATCAGCTTGCAGTCCTACACCCAGCCCCCTCAATGAGGCAGCCCTGTTGTCTCACAAATCACCTGGCCCACTGGCAAGACAGGAGGCAGACACCGCTAAATCAGTCATCAGGTGGGGGTGATGGAGTCGCTCAATCAGCCTGGCCTCTGGTTTTCCCTCTCTAATGAACCCCTCCCAGCTCTCCCCAGGAAAGGTCTGCTCCCACCGATGACTTCGGTGACACATGGCACGCGCTTTTAAAGGAAGTAGTCAGTCCTGAAATCCTATCTGTAAAGGAAGAGTCGAGGCAAGAAAGGTCTTTTCTTGCCATTCCTCTGGGTCCACTGCACTTCCCACACCGCCCCAGGATGAAAACACACATGGGGGGCTATCCTCTGGACTGTGGGTGACCAACAGAGCAGTAGCCCAAGGCCTCTGTGCCTCCTCGGCACCACAGTCAACCTCTGGCAAGTCCTGAACATGCCTACGTTTTCCAACTCCGCTACCATCATCCCACTGGTTCCAGCCCATCTCACCTCTCACCTGGCCCATTTACCTTCATGCCCTCGCTTTCAGACTCCAAACTCCATACAGCAACCAAAGAGATCTGTAAAGCTTAAATCCTGCCACACTGCGCCCACCCCCTGCCCCGCCCCCCCTAAAAAAAAAAACCACTCTCACAGGCTTCCAGCTGATCCAAGGCCAAATCCATCTCCTCACAAGAGCCTACACCAATCCGGACCCTGCCGACCTCAGGTTCACAGTGACCACCTCTTCCTCACTACATCCCAGTACAGTGACCTCCCTTTCGCAGGAGTGGGGATCGAACCCAGGACCTCATTCACAAAAGGGAAGAACTCTACCTTGGCCTCTTTTTGTTTTCTCTTCCAAGTCAGAGGTTCTCCATACTTCCAGACCCGGGCACAAGCTGGGTCGGCTGCCTGTGTCAGGTTTTGTCCATTACCGCATTTAGGGAAATCAGCTGCCCTGTTTCTCTATGCCTTCAGAGCACCCATCAGTGCGTTGAGCTATTTGCCAACTGTCCTTCTTGGGAATGAGTAAAGAGCACGTCTGGCTAGATCCTTGTGCGAACGCCAGGCACTCTCTCACACACGGCACCCAGTACAATGGAGAGCACTGAACACACTCCGGGCCCTCCTCCTGGAGTGTCAGGACCACACAGCCCAGCTGGCCGGCCCCGCTGCTGGCAGACACCAACACCCCAGTCCAAGATTCCCTCCTGTTTTCACAGTCCTCCTTCCCAGTCTTGACCCTACACATTTTCCAGGCAGCTTTATTTGGTTGGGCTCTTGGCTAATGACCAATGTCAACTCAGTAATAGGGCAGCAATTTGGTGGCAGATGTTTTCTTGGCAGCACAGGCCATCGGCCTTAGTCCCCACTAAAGTTCTGGCCCTGGAACACCACTGCCCAATGCCAGTCTCTTTTAAAGATGTCTCTGCAAATAAATTCAAATAAACACCCTGGGCCTCCATTAACGCCCTCCCAGCTGACCCTGGGAACAGTGGGTCTTTCAGGCCAGCTACTGCAGCCACTCCCTGGGGCAGTTAAAACACCCCAACCTGGCCTCCGGTCTCTCCTCTCCAGGGGCCACTAGGCCTGCCCTCACACACACAGCAGGATTCCGTCCTCCTTAAAAAACGAGGTGGGGGTTGGGGTGGGGGGGGACCTTCAAGCAGGCAATTTACCATTCCAGACACAATCTCTCAGAGAGAAACAAAAACTCTCCCTGTCTGAGGCAGACCGCGAAGGCGTGTGTGTAATAAGATGCTAATACAATTTAATGATATTTCGGCTGGAAAACCTGTCCTCAGAGCCTCCTTGTGCAGGGAAGGCCAGACATTCAGAAAACAAGAGCTCGCACACTCTTAAACTGCTTCAAACGGGGGGTCACAGCCCCACTCCTTCCCATCTCTCATTAACTTTAATGCCTTCTCAGGGACAACAATTGCCGATACAAAAAGTGATTTCGTGCACACAGGGCAGAGGGCTGCTGTCTGTGACCGTCAATTCTCCTTCTCCAAACCCCAGGGGAACCTGAACCCTCTCCTACCATTGCCTATCTGCTCTTCTAAGTGTCCCAACCGGGATCCAGCGTCCAGTGCCTACATGCACCGTGCAGGCTAGCTCTAGGGACCCAACCAAGGAGATTACAAGAACTGTGACGGGTTCTGTCTAGTTTATCATTTGATACTTCCTCAACCCTCCCCTCCCCTCTACACACACAGGGCAAAACTCAGTGGACTGTTCTAAAATCTAGCTGCCCATGGGCACCTGTTGGATGCTTCTCATCTCATGTTCAGAGACGAGAGCTGGCTTGCTAGCCTAGCCTGGAGCCGCCAGCAAAGGTCACAGTGCATATAATGAACTAGATGGCCTCAGTTCATTAAGAGTAAGATAAGAACTGGCTGATAAGAACGGTGTGGGTGCTACCACCAGGGCCTTGCTCTTGCTAGACAGGTGCTAGCCATCAGCTACATCCTCAGGCTCAGGTTTAGTCTTTATACCATCATTTCCTATGCTCACCTAGCGATAGGAATGATTATCAATACCACTGGCTGATAAATAAACTGAGATCTACAGTGCCTTTGCCATAGCTGGAAACTACATTCAAACCTAGGCTAGCTGGCTCAAGTCTGCGGGCAGGCTTTCAGTTCCTAGGATGGAGGGGAGCATTCCAAACTCCAGTGGGATTTCTGAGTGGAAGCTAAAAGGACTGACTGACTGCCTAGGGCCCCAGAACCAACTTCCCTTAGCGCCTAAGCTTTGAGCTAAGACCTGCCTAGATCATTGTGTTTAAGCCACATGATCTAGGTCCCAGGGGGGGGGGGGGGGACGGGGACGGACGGACGACACACACCTAACAAGTCAAAGTTATCCCCCAAGCCCAGCCTCGCCTCATCCTACCTAAACATCTGTGAGATCTCCAGCCTGTTGAACATTCAGTGAAGTATCTGATGGGTGCTTCAGACAACCAACCACCTTCTACTAATAGAAACACTGGTTATAAATAACCAGAACACCCTGCCCACCACCTCAGAGACAGAGGAGTCAGTGTCAAAGGCTTAACTTAGATATTAAGGTACAATGGGGACCCGGGGAACCACACGCCCACACTGTCAATGAGAGCTAGATGGCTGAGATCTTGACAGCCTCTTGGCTAAGCGTCACTGGCCATTTAGCCAGGCCATTTGGGGGAAGGAAAAGCATGCTGGACAGGAAAACATTTGCTGTATCCAGAGTCCAAATAACCCTGCCCTTAAACACTTCATCTGTTCGAGTGCCGGGGAGACCCTTGGCCAAACAGTTTCAAAACCAACATTCACTGTTAAGTCCCGCTGCGCAGGGTGAGGACTTCCCTCTACAAGGCATTTGCTGTGGAACCAAATGCTTTTCCACTCAAAACAACAGCCAACAGCACTTGGAACTACGGAGGAGAGGGCTCCAGATCAAACAAACATCCTCTCCCCCCCCACCACCACCATGCAAACTTTCTCAATAAATTATTCGCCCGCTTCGGATCAAAGCCTGTTTTTGCAGCCTGTGACCTAAAAAGCAAATAGCATAGTCTAAACATGAAAGCCTTCCTCCTTGACTGGGTCAGTTTTATTACTCATTCCTCCCCCCCTTACAGTTTATTCTGTTATTTTCCTCCTCTGCTTTAGTGGATCGCTCGGCGAGTCCCAACCCGCCCAAGGAAGACAGGACAAGAGGACCCGGAGGGTTGGTGTGTTCGCTTGGGGCCCTAAGGGGAAAAAAAAGAAATCAGGCGAGGGGGAAAAGAAGTCAGTACCCTGAGAACCCAGGAAACAGGGCCAGGCCTGGTTGGCAGGCCTCTGCCTGGCCTTTCTGCCAAACGTCCTACTGGGAATTTTACCAGTGAGAGGACAGGACAGTGGCACTGTAGGGGGAGAACCCACCTCCCAAGCTCGGGTCTGTTTGCAAATATCCATGTTTAAGGGTGCATCCTAACTGTTGTTCTGGGCTCAAAACTCTTCATTTCAAAACGGGGGCCCCGCCCCTCCCTAACCCTCTGGCACTTCTCTGAACACAACCATAATCCCTCCCATTGACCTCTTGCAAACTACCTCTGGGTAAAACTTTGTACCTCGGAATCCTGCAGATGGAGGGGGGGGGGTGCTAGGGGCAAGGGTGAGGTTTGGAAATCTTTAGAGACTCGGGATGGCGAGTGCAATGTACCGTCGGGCATAAAGAAACCGGGCGCCCCTCCCCCGCCCCCCAGCAGGAGGCCTGAGGCCAAGCTGGTTTAAAAAAAAAAAAAAAGTGCCCAGGCCGGCTGCAGTGGCTAAGGGGATTAGAAGAAGGTTGAGCGCCTCCAGCCTGCCCCTGGCGGCCGACGACGGGCAAGCAGGCAGGAGGCGCGCCGGCGTGATTCCGACCGCGGGAGCCGGGAGGAGGAGCCGGAGGTGGCTGCGGGGGGCTCCGGCCCAGGCGTAGGAAGGGCAAGAGGAGGTTCGGGCCGGGGGCGGTGCCAGGAGGTGGGTGGGCTTGGCGCCCGCGGCGGGGGAGGGGTCTAGGGGACTCGGGGAAGGGCAACTGAGCCCCGGGTGGGGGCGGGGGTGCTGAGCGGGGCAGAGGTGTGCTGTAGGGGGATCGGGCAGGGCTGGCTGGGCCTCTCGGTAAGGTAGAGGGAAGCCTCCAAGCCGGTTTTGCAGACGTCCTCACCCTCCGGCAGAACAGCTACGAGTCGCCCAGCTGACCCAGGATCAGCTCTTGCCCGGAGAAGGGGGGTGTCTCAGGTCCCAGGGATGGGCGGGAAGGGACCGTGGGGAGCCACAAGTCTGCTCCCAGGCGGGGAGTGGGCGTGCTGAGAGCCGCTCCGCAGGCGCAGGCAAGTGGGTGGGAAGGAGGGAGGGAGAGGGAGGAAGGAGGTGAGCCGGGAAGATGCCACTGCCGGGGGCGGGGCGGGGCCGGGGATCCGGCGGAGGGACTGCAGCAGTGCTTGGTGGGGGCGGGGGCTGCAATGTCACTCATTTTTGGGGTCAGGTGCGTGTGTTCCAGGCAGGGCCCGTCACTTGCCCACTGCTCCTAGGTCCCACCCAGAGTGTAAAGGCGGAGGGCAGGGAGCTGCAGAGTAGTCCCCAAAGCGGGACGCGAACCGGTAGAGTTGGGAGAAGGTAAACAAGGGCCACGCCCCCTGCCGTCGCCCCGCGAGCGCGCACCCGCCGCTCCGGCCGTCGCCGGTACATTTCCACTCTAGCAGCGCCTCTCCCCCGCCGGACTCCCGCGCAGCGCAGCCCCAAACAGCTGCTGTTCCCTACCCCAGTACGCACCCAGGCTACCTGGGCTGCGCATCCTGCACTCACCTGGGAAGGTTGTCCCCCGCCCCTCAAAAAGAGAAAAAAAAAAAAAAAAAAACCAACTAATTTGTGCAATGCCTCTGAGCCCAGGAACCGAGCATGCTGCCCCCGCGTGCAGCGCCCGCGTGCACCCAGCCTGGAAAGGGGGCGCAGGGCGGAGGCGGTGGCCCCCGGAAGGTGTCTAGGACTGGACCGGCTGCACGTGAGCCCAGCGCGGGGTCATGTGCATCGGCTCAGCCCGGTTCGGCACCCGGACGTGCTGCGTATCAACAAAATGAAACTCGGGGAGCCAGAAGGGCAGATAGCTCCGGGTTTCCCGTGCCCCGGTGCCCCGCCGCTCGGCCTCCCCACCCCGCACACCCCGGTCGCGCCGCAGCCCCTCGGGCCGGCCGGAGCCCGCGAGGCAAGTTGCAGCCCCAGCAGCCCCCCACCCGCACGCGCCCCCTCGCCGGCCCGGGGGCTCTTTGCCGCAGTCATTAATAAAGAAGGTCGCCAGGCTCACCCTTCCAAAAGTTGTTGCATGCGCCCCTCTCAGCCTCCCCGCACTGTACTCTTTAAAACACGGCTGACCAACATGCGCAATCTCTCTCCCCAGTGCTGTGCGTCCCCCCACCCCCCGCGCTGGCTTCCTAGAACAGGCAGCCAGCAAGAGAGAGAGGGAGCGAGTGAGCAAGAGAGAGAGAGAGGGAGCGAGGAGCACTGGCAGATCTGTTGCAAAAAAAAAAAAAAAAAAGCCCACAAAATAATGCCGTGGAGATGCGCAGGGCCCATCCGCCGGGGGCTGGCTCTTACCTTGCTCCGCGGTGCCCTCCCGAGGGGCGCTGCCCTCGGCTACGCGCCGCGGCGGGGGCCGGCGCGGGAAGGATGCTCCCGAAGCCAGGAGCTCCTGGGGCCGGCGCGGGAGGGCGGGGGGCGCGCATCCATCCGGGGTCGTGGCGAGGGAGGCGACCGGGCCGCGGCGTCCCCAAGCCCCGCACCCCTGCTGAGAAGACGGTCAGCCCTCCATCCCAGAGCTGGTGCCTCTAGGAGTGGGCGCAAAGTAACTCCATGGACGCTACTCACCCCCCCAAAAAATAGCCTCCAACTGCGATGGCCGCGGTCGGCACCATTCACCAACCCCCTGTGTATGTTTCTGTTTCTTTTTAAACCAAGACTTCCTTGTGATCTCTTTAGAGGAGAAAAAAAAAATGTGTTGGGGTGGGGGTGGGGTGGGGGCGGGCAGGAGGAGAGGGAGGGGGAGTAGCCACTTTTTTCTAATTCACTCGGATCTCCGCTCCCGGCACCCCCCCGCCGTGTCCCCCCCCTCCCCGCCCAGTTGTTTGGCTCCGGCGACAGTCCCAGGTAGCGTTGCGGGCCCCCCCCGGGGGGGGGTGCACTGCACGGTCCCCCGCCCGCTTGCACGCGGGCCCGGACTCCTCGTGGACTCTGGGGCGCCCCCAGCCCGCCCTGTCCCCAGGGCCGGGCCCGAGCGCCGGCTGAGCCCGTGCAAGTCCCATCAGGTCGGCTCACACTTCACACACTCACACACATACCCCGCCCCTCCACTCGCTCACTCACACTTTCTGCTCACACCCCGCCCCCTTCGCGCCCCAGACCCAGGCGGAGCCCCCCGCAACCTTTAAAAAAAAAAAAAAAGCAAGCTTATACTTAAAAAAATCTTTTGGCGCCATATTAATGACGTACTTAAAATTTGCCATTTCTCCCTGCGTCAAAAAGACGTTTCTTTGCAAATAACAGCCTGGAGGCGACACTCGCGGAGGAAACGAGGCTTGCACGGAGTACCCCGCCCGCCCAACCCCCCCGGACTCCGGTGCTGGAAGACCCTCGCCCTCCGCCCGGTTTCGGAATCACTGGTTTTAAAATCGGAATCGAATAAATCGCGTGGCGTTTTTTGCAGCGCCAGAAGTGAGCAGAAAGTGCTGGCAGGAGTGCAGGGGAGGGGCGCGCATGGGGCTGGGGGGAGGGGGCGCGGTCTCCTCCCCCCCACCCACACCAAATGCAAACTAGCATCCCAGGCAGGGAAACTTGAAATTGTGGGCGACCTCCGGAAGAGAGGGGCTGCCGTAGAGGGGGGGTCCCTTCTTAGGCTCGTTGCCCCCTCCCCCTCACGGGTGCCTCCTGGCGCCCAGGGCTGCCCTGCATTTCCGGGGGGGGGGGTTGAGGCGCGCTGTGATGGGTGGGTGGCTAGCAGGGTGGCAGCACGTCCTAGCCTCAGGCGGAGTTTGCCCCCGGGAACCCCCTTCCTTCTGCCTCGTGCCTCTTATATTAACTGCAAAGGGTTAAAAACCGAGGGGCAACTTCCCAGGGCTGGTACTTGGCGGAGAAGCGGGGCGCCCCTCTCCCCACCCTCTCCTCCTTGCCCCTCCTCCTCCGACTCCACTTCCCGACTTGACCTTGTGGTGCACAAACAGTGCTCTCCAATCCTCGCAGTTTCTGGAAGAAGAGCCTGCGCTCGCCAGGCGGGCGGGCTGTCGGGCGGCTAGCCGGCAGTGGCGGAGCCTTGGGTCGGTTCCCTGAGCTGCGGGCCACACCCACCCAACCCGCTGCGCCCCGGGAGCTCACCTTCTCTCTAGGAAGGAAAAGGGCAGGCCTCCTGGATGGGTAGGCACGTGGGGGGCAACCTTCTGCCTCCTGGGAATGCTCCAGCTGGGGAGGTTGGCTGGCTTTGGGCTGAGGTTTGGGGAAGCCTGGCCCAGCATCCCCAAACCTTCTCTTCCTTGCCAACGTTTTTTGCCCCCTCCGAGATAATACAATGATTATTTTTTTCTTCCAAACTCACCTTTGTTTTTGAAGGCAGGTGGATGGGTTTTAAATCCCTTTCCCTCTCCAAGACTGAAGGTTGTTTATTTTTCCTCTCCCTCCAACCCCCCCCCTTGCATGGAAAGATAAATATTCAATTTACATAAGATGACATTTATGTGACAATTAAGAAGATTCCCCGATGGAATGTTGTGAACACATTTGCTTATAGGAGAAATAAATCTAATAATAAACAAACTCATAACAGCTCGAATCCTCTGACGGGGAGGTTGTCTGTGCAACAAAGAGGGACATGATGGATGCTGAAATAAGCGTTTTCTGCAACGAGAGAGAAATAGGAACTCAGAGGGGGCCCCCAGAATTTCTCTTGTTTGGCCTTCATTCACAAAGTTTGAAGAGGCTTGTTTGGCAAGGGGTGGGGCTCGTTATCACCTCACAGTTAGCCCTGGCTAGGTTCTGGTTCTCCATGGTCCACGGAGAAGACTTTCCCAGGCCAAGGTCAATGTCTGCTAACAGGTGTTGCAGGCTGGGAGTGTCTAACAGCACAGTTAATGGCTGCTAATTCCCTTTCAGAAGGCTGTGTGACACAGGCCAATAAATACATCTCTCTGGATCTGTTTTTCACCTTGGTAAGCTGAAGGTTCCAGAGACCACATGTGCACATACACATGTATATACATACGTAAATTTACATCCTGGATGAGTAAGGCAGGACCTGGTTAAGAGTGCACAGGGTACCTGAGTGCCTTGCAAGTGTTTTCTTTTTTATAATCTCTTTGGGTTTTTTTTCTTTAATTATTTTTAATTATGTGTAGGTGTATGTGCACCTACTTTTAGTTATGTGTCAGCACGTGGGCAGGTGCACATGAATGCAAGGTGAGGCGGGCCGGAGGCACGGGATGCCCTGTAGCTGCAGTTTCAGATGGTTGTGAGCCACGTGATGTGGGTGCTGAGACCTGAACTCAGGTCCTTTGGAGGAGCAGCAAGTGCTCCTGACCACTGAGCCACCTCTCCGGCCCCGACTTTTTGGACTTGCTGTTGCTGGTAATGATTGAGCCCAGGGCTTTGCCTGTTCTAGGTGAGAACAAGAGGACAATGCTGTCTGTCTTTCCTCTGAGGATACATACACACAGGAACTCCCAGTGTGGGCAGAAAGAAGACTAGAAGAAAAAACTAGGAAATAATGGGCTGCGTGGTCAAGGACCTGACAATAGCACCAGCCATCAGTCCTGGATGTAGGGAGAAGCACAGTGTATAGAGACAGAGTCTAAAGGGACCCACGCACAGGTTTGGTCAGTTCCTTGGGATTCTATGCAGGACAGGACAGGTTGTTTCTCCTGGCGGTCGGAAGCCCATGAACTGGAATGGGAAAATGTCTTGGCAAGGAACTATAAAATGACCCAGAGAGATGGTAGAGGGAAGGAATGAGCGTTTCATGAGCATCTGCTTCCTACTGTGCCCTGTATGGAAGCTATTCCATGTCTTCCTCACAAAAGCCCATCTACCCTGTTCAGAAAGACGTTGGTAACTCAGCAGTAATCCCATAGCCAGCAGTGGTGAATGGACACCTAAGTCCAGATGACCTTGACCCCAGTGTGGCTGCCCTTTGCCGCACACCAGAAATAAAAAGTAGCATTGTTATATAGCCTGTGGTTGATCTTAGCAAGAACACCTCCTCTATTTAGTCTTTGTCGTAGCTCTCTAACTGGGGGCTGGATCAGGCCCCCCTAAAGAGTCCTTAGGAAACACCACTGGTTTAGGACCAAGATCCCCTCTAGTTTTTGGCTTTCCCACAGCTCTATGCTATTGTCCAAGATGAACCTTGGAAGTGTTAACAGAATGATAACAACGAAGCTAATTTTAATTCCATCATCGTCATTAAAAGTCTCACAAGCCACTCAATAACTCTTTTGGAAAAAGTGATGAGAAATGGCTTGTGGAGACGGCATCTTTTGTTTGTTCGTTAGGTACTGCGGACATAGGCTCAAGTGAAAGGATCGGAAATGCTCCGTCTCTTTGGTACCTACTTTCTGGGAGACAGAGACACACAGCTGAATTAAACAAATAGGAAATTTGTTTAGCCAGGCATCATGGCTCACATCTGTAATCTCAGCCCTTGGAAAGCTGAGGCGGGAAGATTGCCAAGAGTTAAAAGCTAGCTAGCCTGGGCTACACAGCGAATTCAAGCCAGCCAACGCAGCAAAATGACACAGCAGTGAGTGGACTACAAGTAGCCCTCACCCAAAAACATGGAAAAGGAAGAAAAGGAATTTTTTTTTAAGTTACATTCTAGTTTTTACTATGCATATGTGTGTGCCTGTGTGAGTGCAGGTGCTTGTGGAGACCAGAAGAGGGGGTGAGACAGCCTAGAGCTGGAGTTACAGGCTTTCTAACATTGACTTGAACTCGAGGAACAAGACTCCGGTCCTCTGCAAGAGCAATATGATACCTTTTTGTTATGTTTTTCGAGACAGGGTTTCTCTGTGTAGCTTTGGAGCCTGTCCTGGATCTCACTCTGTAGACCAGGCTGGCCTCGAACTCAGCAATATGGTATCTTAATGGCTGAGTCATCTCTCCAGCCCTGGAAATAAATAAATAAAAAGTTTAAGGTAGGATCTCACTGAATAATCAAGTGAGCCCAGGCTGGCCTCAAATTCTCTGCAATCCTTACATCTCAGACTCCCAAATGCTTGGATTAGCGGTGTGTGGCGATACATTCGTAGGTAATTGCTGCAGTGAAAAATTGAATTGGAAAGCAAAACAGCACAGGGGTAAAACTGTAATTGTTTTGAGATTTATTTTTATGTGTATGGACGTCTTACCTGCATGCATGTGTGTGTTTCATGTGTGTGCCTTGCCTGCAGAGGCAAGAAGGAGGCATCAGATCTAGGGGTACCATTTTAAATTGGATGGTCTCAAAAGATGGCTGGTGAAGAGTGAGCTGTAGGGTGTGTGTGTGTGTGTGTGTGTGTGTGTGTGTGTGTGTGTGTGTGAGAGAGAGAGGGGGCGGGGGAGTGTTCTGGAGTTTAGGGACGCTCCTTTCCTTCCATAGGTCTGTGGGTAGAATTCAGGAGGCCTGAATTTTGATGGGAAAAAAGGTCACATCTTCATTTCCATCAATAAAAAGCATGTCCTTCAATTATAAATCTTCACTATTAGCTGCACCTGTGACATCGTTGCTGGTGAAAATCACAAGTATTTTCATACTCCATACCGTTGTTACTAATACCCTAAAATACCATTACACATCACTACTTCAAATTATGCTGCTCTTATAATTTAATAAAGCACACATACTGGTATGTTACACATTTTGAAGATATCTTGAGAGTTATATTTCAATATGATCAGGTTTCTTCATAATTCCTGTAACTTATTTCAAGAACTGCGGGATGGTGGCTCTCACCTACTGTCCTACTACCTAGGGGGCTGATGGAGAAGGATCAGGAGTTCAAGGTCATCCCTGACTACATAGTAAATTTGAGGTCACCCTCAGCTACCTAAGGTCCTGGATTCAACTCTCAGTATTGCAAAAGCAATAATAAGGCTTTAAACTCAAGAAGAATCCATGGGTCTCAGAGTACTTGAGGCCATGGCGCAGACAAGGCTAGGGCTCTAGCATGTAGATGCCCTTGGACAAGAGTGTGCTGCCTGTAAAGGATTAGATTTTATAGGGCCTTGTGCAACCTTGTCAGGGACTTGGCCTCTGCTGGAGTGGCATGGAGGGTTTTGAGCAGAGGAATGTCACAATCTGACACTAGATTTTACAGGTCACTTGGCGTCACATGGGGAGCAGAATGCAAGCTCAAGGCTGAAGCAGGAAGAGCGTTTAGGATGGCGGATGCTACCTTGGACCAGAGCAGCAGCAGTGATAATTCTCAAGGTGGGAGGGTTCTGTATATATTTTAACAGAATTTGCTGATGAAACGAGAAAGTTTAGGAAATCAGAAGGGCTGGTGGGGAGGCTTAGTGGGGAGAGGCACTTTCAGCCAGCCCTCGCTACCCAAATTCAATTTCCTGAATGTACTTGGTGGAGGGAGAAAATCAGTTCCTGCATGTTGTCCTCTGACTTCCACACACCTGCTGTGGCTTGTGCATGCCCATGCACACCCCCACACACCCATATTCATACAAATAAATGATAATATAATTTAACTTTTGTTTTAAATAAAGGAACAACTACAAGAATTTTGTCTTAAGCCAATGGGAGGATGACGTTGCTGTTTCCTAGGATGGAGGAAATGGAGGGAGGAGGCTGGAGAAGGAAAGGGGGCTCCTTTTTGGACATATAAAGCCTGAGGTGCCTGTTGAACATCCAGCTTTAGGCTTCTCATAGGCAGCAGACATGGCAGTGGGGGCCGATGGATGCTATTTAAAGCTGTAGGTCTCCCTGAGATCATCCAAGAAGTGTGGAAAGGGGAGCATAAGGATGATGCACTTGGGCACTGCAAGGCTAAGAGATCTAGAAAAGGAGGATTCCATGTGGGGCGTTTACCCACCACCCCCACAGCTTCCCAGAGTATTCTTGAGTGCGAGCAGCAGGAAATATTAGATAGAAGGATTTATAGCGGAGAATCTTGCGGAGATAAACAGATAGAAAATAAAGGATAGCCTCGAGAGGGCCTGGAACCTATTCCAACGGGCCCGGACTGTCTCTGGTCCAGGGTTTTTATAGAGACGCCAAGGGGTGGAGCAAAAGACCTCCTCCCCCAGCACAGCCAAGTGCAGGCCATCTCAGACACCTGCACTCAGGCCCGTGGTCCTGATCATCCTCTATTCGGACCTGCTGGGTAAAGCCACGAGGAACCCCAGAACGGGCTCCCACAATTCCACAAAGGTGGAAAGTGAGAAAGTGAAAAAGAAGCCGGGCGGTAGTGGCACACGCCTTTAATCCCAGCACTTGGGAGGCAGAGGCAGGTGGATCTCTGTGAGTTCAAGGCCAGCCTGGGCTACCAAGTGAGTCTCAGGAAAGGCGCAAAGCTACACAGAGAAACCCTGTCTCGAAAAACCAAAAAAAAAAAAAAAAAAAAAAGAAAAGAAAGAAAGAAAGTGAGAAAGAAGGGACTGAGGATGAAGCTCACTTGTAGAGTGCTTGCCTGGCACACACAAAGCCCTGGGTTTGATCCCTAGCCTCATATACACCAATGTGGTGGTGAGTGTCTGTAATACTAGCACTTGAAGGGTGGAGGTGGAAATTCTGGGTAATCTTCAGCTGTATACTGAGTTTGAGGCCAGCCTGCGCTACATGAGACCCTGATTCATAAATAAAATAAATCTAGAAACAAAATAGTTTAAGAAGCATCCAGAGAAATGGGAGGAAAGTTGTGAAAGCTCAGTGCACCAAGCTGCTGAAGGATCAGATAACATTTGATTGTGAAGCTGGGCATGGTGGTGCAGGCCTTTAATTCTAGCAACTCTCTACATGTCTGAGGCCAGCCTGGTCTACATAGGGACTTCCAGGCCAGCTTGGGTTACTTAGGGAGACTATCTTTTTTTTTTTTTTTTTTTTTTTTAAAGAAACTGGCTTTTTCTTTTCTTTTCTTTTTTCTGGAGCTGAGGACCGAACCCAGGGCCTTGGCAAGCGCTCTACTACTGAGCTAAATCCCCAACCTGGGAGACTGTCTTAAAAAAAAAAAAAAAAGCCAGGAATGATTGTGCATGCCTTTAATCCCAGCACTGGAGAGGCCAGAGGCAGGCAGATATCTGAGTTTGAGGCCAGCCTGGTCTACACAGAGTTCCAGGACAGCCAGGGGTACACAGAGAAACCATATCTCAAAAAAAAAAAAAAAAAAAAACCAACCAACCAACCAACCAACCAACAAACAAAAAAACCAGAACATGAAAATCTTAAGGTTCAGAACCATGGAGGTCACTGGTGATCTTGACAACAGTAAAGTGAAGCAAGAAAAAACTTGACTGGGTTGTCAAGAGTGGCCAGGGGCTAGGGGCACTGCTCAATAAGAAGCAAAAGGGTCAGAAGTTCAAGGTCAGCCTCACTTATATAGTGTTCAAGGCTAACCTGGGTTAAATGAGTCTCTCTCTCTCTCTCTCTCTCTCTCTCTCTCTCTCTCTCTCTCTCTCTCACACACACACACACACACACACACACACACACACACACACACACACACACAAAGGTGCAGATTTCAACAGCCTGGGCTTGCTTTCTGGCATACACATATGGTATATATTTCTGGCCTGATACTCGTGGGTTTTCAATAGGCAGGTCTAAGGCAGGGCGCAGAAATCTATAGCTCTATATTCTCAATGATCACTTAGTTGTTCTTTCTGGTTTTTTGAGCTAGAGTCATACACTGTGGCCCAGGTTGGCCTAGAATTACTATGTAGCACAAGATATCCTTGAACTTGCAGTAATCCTCCTGCCTCAGTCTCTCACTTGCAATGATTATAGACTTGAGTCATCACACTTGCCTTACTTGATCATTATTTTTTCTCTTTATTTATTAATTATTATTATTATTATTATTATTATTATTGTTATTGATACAGGATCTTGAGTGGCCCATGCTGGCCTTGAACTTGCTGTGTAGCTGAGGATGACCTTGAACTTTATATTTATTTATCATTTTTTAAAACAATTTTTTATATGACTTGACCTTCAACTTCTGATTCTCCTGCCTCTACCTTTGGAGTGCCTAGGATTATAGATATGGGCCACCACACAGGGCTGGGAATTGAACCCAGAGTAGCATACATGCTAGGCAAATACCCTAGCAACTGAGCTACATCCCCCACTTCTACCCCCACCCCATCCCCCACCCTTACCTGGTGGTTCTTTTTTCCCCCCAGGATTCACTTATTTTATGTTTATGTATGTTTTTATGTATACCATGTGCATGCCTGATGCCCACTGTAGTCAGGAGAGGGTTTCACCTCCCTTGGAACCAGAGTTTCAGATGGTTGTAAACCACCATGTGGGTACTGGGAACTGAACCCAGGTCCTCTGCATGAACAGTGGGTGTTCTTAACCACTGAGCCATCTCTCCAGCTTTCTTACCTGGTCATTCTTGATGCTCTTGCCTGTGAACTATCCTTTATGAAGCCTGGAGTTTGTGTACATGATGTCACACACTGGCTTGGCACTCAGTAATTGCTCATTAGACAGTAGATGTTCTTCCAGGAGTCTTTACTGAGAACACAAAAATCCTCTAAAATAATTTACAATTATGTCCAGAAGCAGAGGTCCCCTGTACCCTAAGTGCTTTAATTGAAAAGAAAAGTGTAAGATTTGTTCAGCGTTCATGCACTGAATATTTATTGAGTGCCTGCTATGTTCCAGGCAACATTCAAGGGCTGGAGAGACAAACTCTCTGACTCAGTCGTTTGTCTGAGTCATCAAGGTAGGCAGAAAGAGCAGCAGATGCGCCAGCCACAGTTGCCAGCAGCCTGCCTCCAGAGGACGGGGTGGGGTGAGAAGTCCTGCGCGGGCTCCAGGCTGACAGTCCACTCATCTGGTGCTGGGGCAGTGTCTGTTCAAAGATAAAAAGGGCACGGATGACCGGGAGCTTCTTTAAGGGAAGGGTCTGACTCACAAAGCTTGGGGGAAGGCTTGAGAGTCTATGGTTCTCATCAGCCTCCAGCAGCTCCCTTCAGCAGCAGGTCGCCCTTGAAATTGAATGGGTGTAGAGGTCAGAAAGTCAGAACTCAGCTCTTTCCTTAGGGCTCCTGAAGCATTTGTGGGAGTCCTGTGGGGAAAGGAGGCTCCCCTGTGGAGAGTGAATCTGTGAAGGTGCTTGTTATACAGATACAAATAAGCTTTGCTCTTCTTTCTTTCTTTCTTTCTTTCTTTCTTTCTTTCTTTCTTTCTTTCTTTCTTTCTTTCTTTCTTTCTTTCTTTCTTTCCTTCTTTCTTTCTTTCTCTTTCCTTCCTTCCTTCCTTCCTTCCTTCCTTCCTTCCTTCCTTCCTTCCTTCCTTTCTTTCTCTTCCTTCCTTCCTTCCTTCCTTCCTTCCTTCCTTCCTTCCTTCCTTCTTTCTGTCTGTCTGTCTGTCTTTTTTAAAGACAGCCTCACTGTGTAGCCCTGTCTGGCCTCAAAATCAGATATGGCCTCCTCCTGCTTCCCAACTCCTGGAATTAAAGGCACAGTCCATCACTTCTGGCTTTTTTTTCCCCTTGAGACAGGATATTATGTAACCTAGGCTGGCCCTGAACTCTGGTGTAGTTGTGGATGACTTTGAACTTCTGATCCTCCTGCTTCTACTTTCCCAGTTCCCAAGTGCTGGAACTGTAGGTATGTGACACTGTGTGTGGTTTAATGTGCTGGGGACCAAACCCAGAGCCCTGTCCACGGTAGCAGGTGCTCTGCCAACTGAGCAACAGTCCCTGTCTTCATATTTCCTTTTATCAACATTTCTAGAATTCTCTCGTTCTCTTCTGCCTAGCATCAGTCCTGTGAGACGGCTTTATCCGAAGGATGATTATCATGCAGTCCATTGCTCATTCACTGAACATCTCCTCTGGAGTACCTACTGTGTGGCAAACAGACCTTCAGAAGATGACAAAATCAAAAGCCTCGTGGACGCTACAAAGAAAGTCCAGCTGGGGCTTGGAACAGAGTGAAAAGCCACTCAGGGCTGCTTGTGGCTAAAGATTCTGCTACCTTGGCAAGAGCTGAGCTTGGCTTTGCCTGGGTGTGCGACAGGGCATGGCTGGGAGAGGCCCCCTCCGCGGCTACGGTCAGTCAGTTCAGACGTGGTTCTGACCAGTCCCAGGAGATGTCTGGATAATGTGCCAGCCGGGCCACCTGTCCCTTCTCATCTTCTCAGACCCAGCCCATTGGCCACAGATGGCAGAGGGCAGTGGAGATCCCTGGGGCTTCCAGATGCCTCTCCAGACCTGGCAGCAGCCAGTAACTCCTGTCAAATCAGCGCCTGCCCAACCAGAGTCCAAGTGTGAGATGCCCCACTCTGAGCTGAGGGGATCAGCCTCACCCAAGAGCCACCAGGAACCCGAGGTACTGATTCTAAGTCAAGCTGAGTCGTGTAAGCAAAAGCCCTTCACCTCTCCCAGATGAAGTAAACCCCTCCCATTGCCGGACCTTCAGACTCCCCCAAGCTCAGTCACAGGGCAGCGGCTGGCCCTCTTAGCAATAGCTTACCTTTAGGTCCCCTCACAGGCTCAGGGTGCAGCTGGTGGGTACAGTAGTTACATAGCATGTACAAGGCCCTGACTTTGAACCCTAGCACCACATACACCAGGCCTGGTGATGAGCACCCACAATCTCAGCACTTGGGATGTGGAGGCTTGAGGCGTTCAAAGTCATCCTCACCTACATAGTGAGTTCAAGGTTGAGAACCTGTCTCAAACAAACAAACAAACAAACAAACAAAAATGGTAAAAACGTTGTCTTGGAAAACTCGGGTTTAAATGGTCAAAAGAATTTCTTTTTCTTTCTTTTTCTTTCTTTCTTTCTTTCTTTCTTTCTTTCTTTCTTTCTTTCTTTCTTTCTTTCTTGTTTTTCTTTCTTTCTTTCCTTTTTTTTTTTTTTTTTTTTTTTTTTGAGGCAGGTCTCGCTATGTGGGACTTGCTGTCCTGGAATTCACTATGAAGACCAGTCTGGCCTTGAACTCACAGAGATCCTTGGTTTCTGCCTCGGGGGGACGGGGATCAGCGGTGTGTGCCACCACACCCCGCCTGAGAGAGTTTCTTGAGATCATACAGATGGAGTATTCCTCCATTTTTCATTTCTGTAACAAAGGACGCTTGGCTTGGGGACGTCGCTCAGTTGGTGGATTGTATGCTTAGTGTACACAAGGCCCTAGGTGTTAGCCTCAACACTGCAAGAAAAAAAAGTTTACATAGTTATAGCTTTGGAGGCTCAAGGCCATGGTGCCAGCCTCAGTGTGGCACTGGTGGGAACCTCGAGTCTGACGGCAACATGGGGACAGGAATTCTGTGAACACGTCTAGAAATAGGGAAGGAAGTCAGGGCAAGCTCAGGGCTGTATGGCAACACACTGTTTGGAGAACTTGCTGTGGAAGACCAGCAGTCCCTTCCCTTCGGAGGACAGGCTCCCCAGGGGCCCACACACCTCCCGCCAGGGCCCAATCTCTTGCAGGTTCCGTCAGCTCCCACATCAGCATGCCGAGGACTGAGCTTCCGACCCATGAATCCTTGGGGGATGTGCCACTTGTAAACCATAGCTGATGTCGAGTCAGATGGGACAAGCTGTTCTGGAGAGGCCAGTGGTGTCTGCCTGGGACACTGCAGTGCAGTAGGGCATTGGGCAGAATAATCTTGGAGGGTTCTCCTGAGGAGGGGAGTGCCCTTCATTCGGGAAAATATATCAGGAGCCTTCTTGTGTGAAGTTGGGAGCAGAGGGTCTTCAACTTGGGAGGTGGAGGCGAGAATACGCAGTCTTACTCCTAGCAGTCTCTTCCGGGGAGACCCCCTGACAGGAGTGCAGGAGGCCTGTCTAGGAGGGCGAACCAAACAGAACTCAGTGCCAACGGAACAAGGTACCAAGGAAAGAAGCGGCCTTATGTACTTCTGGTGTGGAGAAAGACCTAAAATTGTGATAAGTGAGGCTGGAGAGGTGGCTCAGTGACTAAGAGCACTGGCTGCTCTCACACAGAGGACCCAGCACCCACATGGTGGCTCACAACCATCTCTTACTCCAGTTTCAGGGAGTGGGAAGGCCTTTTTCTCACCTGCCTGGGCACCAGATACACAAGTGGTACACAGATACACATCTAGGCTAGCTGTAGGCAGATTATCCGCCTACCCCAGTTCCTGGGCAAGTTCTAGAAAGTACTTTGACATCCAGACCGGGCAGGAAAACCACATGGCAGATGAGACAGGGGGCTGCATGGGCAGTGCAGACTGCCCTGGACAGTGTCTGTCCCTAGACACTCCCTTCCTTGTGTCCCTGATCCCCAACTGCTCTTGGAGCTTAAACAAAGTCCAGGAGCTATTTGTGTGCAGTCCTTGATGGACAGGCATTCCTTAAGGGAAGCAGGCACTAGAGGCCCGAGGGATGGCTGAGCAGGTAGAGAAACTCTCTGCCAAGCCCAGTGACCTGAGTTCAAATCCGTCCCGAGTTCAAGGTTGTCCTGGGCCACAGAGCAAGTTCAAGTCCAGCCTAGGCTATGTGAGACACTGTCTTAAAAAAATAAAGTAAGATTAAAAAAAAAGATCCTTGGGCTGGCGGCGAGGGGTGTGAAGGAGAGGGCTATGTGGTAGGAGGGAGCTGGTTCACTCAGGTTGTCTTCTGACCTCCACATGAATGTCTTGGCGAGTGTATATGGTGTCCCCGCCCCCTCGTATTTAAAAGAGAGAAAGTGAGAGAGAAACAGGATACAAGATGAAGTAGGGCATAAGTTGCTGCGCACACATGTCTGCTCGGTGTGTGAGGGGCAGGGAGGGGAGGGGAAGAGAAAGGAAGCCTGAGAGGAGATGTGCTGTGGGGGCTGAAGGGAGGCAAAGGGTACTCGTAAGCATGCATTTGTGTCTGCCCGGCGTCCGCACATGCCCACACGAACCTACAGCCACGTCTCTGGAGTCCCCATCTTCTTGTGCTATTTATCCAGACGACCTAAAAATAATTTCCGTCCAGTTTCAGATTTGATGCACAGGATGCTTGCCTAGCATTATACACTTTTCTACCCACATTTTAATCTAAGATCAACATCCAGTTCAAGTGAGTCTGCATTATTTATGCACAGTGGGCGAGAGGCAGCCCAGAGCAGCCTGGAGTAAGTCTATAGAAGAATGGTCCTGCCAGGGTTGGTGGGGTGGCACCTCTGTAATCCTAGTGCTTGGGAGGTTGAGGCAGGATGGTTGCTGTGAGTCTGAGGTCAGCATGGCTTACAGACCCGTGTCAAAAAAGGAGGAAAGAACGGTCCTTATGAAGATGAGACAGCGTGCTTGGGTTGATGATGATGGTATGAAAGAGGGCCCTGAGGTCAGCAAAAGGTTCAGGAGGAAAAGACACTTTAAAAAAAAAATCACCTATTTATTTTACATCCTGGCTGCAGCCTCCCCCACATCCTCCCCTCCTAGACCCTCTCCCCATTGCCCTCCCCCCAATCCTACCCCTAATCCCCTCCTCTTCCATCCCCATCCAGGAAAGGGCAGTTCTCCTATGAGTATCAACAAAACATGGCATATTAAGTTGCCACAAGACTAAGCACCTCTCTGTGTATTAAGGCTGGGCAAGGTGACCCAGTATGAGGAATAGGGTCCCAAAAGCCAGGAAAGAGTCAGAGACAGCCCCTGTTTCCACTGTTAGGAGTCCCACAAGAGGACCAAGCTGCACAACTGTAACATATATGCAGAGGGCCTAGGTCAGTCCCATGCAGGCTCCCTGGTTGTCTGTGAGCCCTGGAGCCCAGGTTAGTTGATTGTGTGAGCCTTCCCATGGTGTTCTTGATGCTTCTGGATCCAACACTCCTTTCTCCTCCTAAGGATTCCTGAACTCCGCCCACTGTTTGGCTGTGGGTCTCTGCATCTGCCTCCATCAGTTGCTGGATGGCACCTCTCTGATGACAGTTGGGACAGGCACCAATCTGGTCACAGGAGGTGGCCAGGCCAGTTCAGGCTACTTACTCACTATTGCTAGGAGTCTAAGCTGGGCTGCTCCCCGTAGACTCCTGGGAGATTTCCTGTGCCAGGCTTCCACCCTACCCCGAAATGCACCCCAGGAGTCCCCCTCAGCACTCTCCTCTTCCATGCCACCCCCAACCTGATCGCTCATAGTCCCATCCCCACCTGCCCTCAGTCCACTCAGGAAATCTCTTCTATTCCCCCTTTCCAGGGAGATGTGGGTATCCCCCATGAACTCTCCTTGTTACCTAGTCTCTCTGAGTCTGTGGATTATAGCATAATTATCCTTTATTGTACAGCTAATATCCACTTATGAGTGAATACATACCATGTTTGTCTTTCTGGGTCTGGGTTACATCACTCAGTATATATTTTTTTTCTGGCTCCATCCATTTGCCTGCAACTTTTCTGATATCCTTGTTTTTAACAGCTGAGTAATACTCCATTGTGTATATGTACCACATTTTCTTTATCCATTCCTCGGTTGAGGGACATCTAGGTTGTTTTCGGGTTCTGGCTATTACAAATAATGCTGCTATGAACATAGTCAAGCAAGTGTCCTTGTGGTATGATTGAGCATATATGCCCAAGAGTGATATAGTTGGGTCTTGTGGTAGATTGATTCACAGTTTTCTGAGAAACTGCCACACTGACTTCCAAAGTGGCTGTTTAAGTCTGCACTCCCACCAGCAGTGGAGGAGTGTTCCCCTTGCTCCACATCCTCTCCAACATAAGCTGTCACTTATGTTTTTGATCTGAGCCATTCTGACAGGTGCAAGGTAGAATTTCAGAGTTGTTTTGATTTGCTAAGAATATTGATAGCTAAGAATATTGAATATCTCCTTAAGTGTTTCTCAGTCATTTGAGATTCTTCTGTTGAGAATTCTTTGCTTAAATCTGTATCCCATTTTTAATAAGATTATTTCATTTGTTGATATCTAGTTTCTTTAGTTCTTTATATATTTTGGAGATCAGCCCTCTGTCAGATGTAGGGTTGGTGAAGATCTTTTTCCATTCTATAGGTTGCTGTTTGTCCTATTGACAGTGTCCTTTGGAAAAGGCACCTTTTTTAAAGATTTAATTTTTACTTGGCATGCATGAGTGTTCTGACTGTACATGTACCACACGTGTGCCTGATGCTCAAGGAAGCTAGAAGATGGAATTGGGTCCGCTGAACTGGAGTTATGAATGAGTGTGGGCCACCATGTGGGTGCTGGGAGCTGAATCCAGGTCTTCTGCAAGAGCAGCTAGTGCTCTTAACTACTGAGTCATATTTCCAGGCCCCCAGCTGACTTTTTAAAGTCTGCTTATTAGATGACTGAAGAGTAAGGATATAAGTGTCAGATTAAGAGAACGATCAGAGGGTGTGATCCACTGTGGGTATGTGATAAAGGGAAGGAAGGCATAAGCTGTGGCCTGGTGATGAGTTGGTAGATTATGGTTACATCTAAATAGATAGGGAATAGATACAGAGGATGGGAGAAACACAATGCCCACCCCATTGTCTTCAGTGGACTTCCCAGAAAGTGTGAAGCATGTTTCCTTATTTATGGGGCCAAAGAGACCCTGCAGAGATCATTAAATTAAGGACATTGGGTCTGGAGAGACGGCTCCACAGTTAAGACCATTGCCACTGTTGCAGAGGACTCAAGTTCAGTTCCCAGCACCCATGTTGGGTGTCTCACGACACCTGGATCTGTAACTCCAGCTCCCAGGGATCTGGCACCCTCTTCTGGCTCCTGCAGGCACCACACACCCTTGTGTATCCACATACGTACACATAAATAAAAATGAAATATAACTGTTAAAAATTAAGGAGTTTGGGGCTGGAGAGATGGCTCAGGGGTTAAGAGCACTGACTGCTCTTCCAGAGGTCCTGAGTTCAATTCCCAGCAACCACATGGTGGCTCACAACCACCTGTAATGAGATCTGGTGCCCTCTTCTGGCCTGCAGTCACATATGCTGTATACATAAATAAATAAATCTTAAAAAAAAAAAAAATTAAGGAGTTTAAGCCGGGCAGTGGTGGTGCAAGCCTTTAATCCCAGCACGCTGGAGGCAGAGCCAGGCGGATCTCTGTGAGTTCGAGGCCAGCCTGGGCTACCAAGTGAGTTCCAGGAAAGGTGCAAAGCTACACAAAGAAACCCTGTCTTGGAAAAAAAAAAAAGAAGGAGTTTAGTCTGGGCAGTGGTAATACATACCTTTAATCTCAGCACTCAGGAGGCAGAGGCAGGTGGATCTCTGTGAGTCTGAGGCTAGCCTGGTCTACAGAGTGAGACCCAGGACAGCCAGGGATACATGGAGAAACCCTGTCTCAAAAACAAAAACAAAGCAAACAAGAACAGGGGGCTTGCTGTGGTTGGTTCCTCTGGCTTGTCCAGATGAAGTCCCTTCCAGTCCATGCCTATCCTGACCTCTTTTGTAACCCTGCTCCTGCCTCCCTGTGTTCTCTTCAGTTCCTGATCCTGCCAAGTGCATTCCTACCTCAGGAACTTTGAACTTGCCCTTTCCTCTGTCTGCTCTTTTCATCACTCAGTCTCAGTCCAAATGTGAGCTGGCTCTCTGCTTCCAGATTTTTGTCCTGGAGCTTTGAGTACACTCTGTTCTGAAGGACTGGGTTGGGGCAACAGGATGCAAGCTCCTAGCCTGAGCCGGCTGGCATCCTCCCCAGCCCAAGTCCCGCCCAAGGTTGCGGGATGGAGCAGTGTGCATGAGTCATCGGCCACAGACACAGTCCCCTTGTTGGAGGGACCTGAGTAGTTATATTGTGGCTAACTCCAAGAGCCAAGGGCTCGGTTGAAAGGGGAGGTTAGGAATTTCCCCAAGTTCCTCAGAATCACACAGGTCCAGGAGGAAACCGGAGAGTGGAATAGCTGAGGAGGGCTTGTGTAGATGATGCTGGAAGCTGAGGACTGCCATGCCTCCAGTCCTCATGTGAGCAATGCAAGAAGCTCTCTGAGGACTGTTGTGTCCCTAACCCAAGCTTAAGCAGGCAATGCAGGTGTAGATGGTGCTTCCAGTGGTCTCCCAGGGCTCACTATCCATTTAACCACTTACTATGTGCTGGGCATCACATGACTTACCATAGGTCAGACCCTACCGTCCAAGAGCCTGCAATCTGTGCAAGGAGACCTACTGACCTACCAAGTCTACAGCTTTACTGAGGAAGGAAGGGCTCAGAGTTGGGAGGCATGGGGACGGTTGTGGGGCAGGTGATGATGGGCAGCAAGCGGTCCCGCTAAGGAAGCAGGGTAGTGGTGCTCTGCAGGAAGCCAAGCCAGCTGGGGTACATTACCTTCTTAAGGATGATGTAACAAAGTACCACGGAAAGGATGAGTTAGTCACAGAAATTTATTCTCCTGCTCTGGAATCTGGAAGCCAGAAATCAGTGTTGACAAGACCTCTTCCTTCAAATGCCTGACTCAGGGGAGGATGCTTCTGCCTCTCCCAGCTTCTGGTTGCTTCAAGCATTCTTTGGCTTGTGGCCACATCTCTGTGGTTTCTGCCTTCATCACCACATGGCTGTCTTTCCTCCATGTTTGCTTGTGTGTCTCTGTGTCTTTACATGCCCTTTCCTCTTCTTCTTCTTGTGTGTATACCCAAATCCTCATCCTCATCTCTTCCATCTTTCTCCCTCCTCCTTCCCTCTTCCTCTTCTCCCACCTCATGGCCTCTTTGCCTCCTCTTCCCCTCCCCTTCTTCTCTCTCCCTCCTCACCTACTTTTTGTTTTCTTTTGTTTTGTTTTTTTTCAGTAGACTGGACTTCACTCTGTAACTCAAGCTAGCCTTGAACTTACTACGTATACTGTATAGCCCAGGTTGCCCTTAAGCTCACAATCCTCCGGCCTCAGACTTGTGAGTGCTAGGATCACAGGTGTACTGTCCCCCTAGAGCCAGCTTCAGATTCCCCTGTTTTTATAAAGGTTCCAGTCACACTAGATAGGGACCCACTTCTCTAGTGATCCAATTCAACTGCATTAAGTTGGCCAAGACCCTGCTCCACATAAGGTCACCTCGCAGGTACCAGTGGTTAGGACTTCAGTACATCTTCCTGCAGGCTGGGACACTGGGACACACTTGAGCAAAAGCAGTGAGCAAAGGCTTGGAAGGAGAGAGCTCAGGGCCAGATGGCTGGCTATTTTCTATTCCTCCACAACTTAAAAAACACATGTGTCCCAGGCTGGCCTCACACTCACCATTCTCCTGCCTCAGCCTTAGTCCTGGCACTCACCATCGTATCTGGCTTGGCAGAGTTCCTTTCTCAGTTGGCAACCTGTCTCTTCAGGGAACACCTCTGCCGTTGACGTTGCTGTGTGGGCGCCCGCCTCTTGGTCTACGGCACAGTGCTCCGGTGGGTGTCTTTCTGGTCCTTGCAGCCTCCTCTGAGCCCCAGGTCAAGCTTGGCCTCAGAAGCCTTGAATCTGGTCCCGCAGCCAGACCCCAATCATCTCTCCCTGTCCCCACCAGACTTCCTACCTGGGCTTGATGTCTTTACCACACGGAGGCTAAGCTCCTGACTGTTGGGTGGGTTTTCTTGCTCCAGAGCCCACTGTATCCCTTCTAGGATCTCCTTCCTGACACTCAGAGCCCCCACAGAGTCCCCACGGCCCCACCTAGGCCAGGCCTGCAGTGGATTACAACCCAGATGAAGGACCCCTGACCCAACCATCTCCCTTACCTGCCTGACAGGGTTACCCCACGAAGGCTTATGCCCTGGGAGTAACTGGGCATTTCCCCTTTAGGAGCCCGACAGGATGCACACAGCAGGTTCAAGGCCTACAGGAGAATTGTCACCCAGGCTTGGGATGGGCTAGTCTGCCAGGCTTTGTCCGGAGTCAGCTGTCTATGAGGTGAGGGAAGCTGGGCAGCCCTGGTTGGCAGCTGGAGAGGTCTCAGGCCTCCTTGTGTATGCCTGAATCTCTGGGGCTTCCCCTCCCTCCAGCCCTCTTTCCTCATCTGCACCGTCCTGGCTAGGGCACAGCCCTCATGCGCTCCGGGCCTCTGGCTGTTAGTGGCCTTTGGACTGGGGAAGTAGCGCTTCTGGGGCCCCATGCCAGGCTGGCACTCGCAGCAATCAGGGAGAGGCTCAGAACTGTCACTCTGCGGCACCCGCAGGGCAGTCTCACAGGGCCCTCCACCAGCCAGTCCTGTCCTACCTTCTCCTGATAAGAGGTGGGGTTCAGAGCTGGACCTGGAAGAGGTCTGGGTAGCGTACAGGACAGACCTGGCTGCAGGCACCATGTGGCCACTTGCCCTCAGCCCATGTGTGTGGTGCTATGGAGTTTGGCCTCCGGGTAGAGGCCCTGCCTACTCCTGTATCCCTGGAGCGGAACACAGTGAGGTGTGCTCACCACCAGACCCCCCCCCCCCCCCGCAGGGGCCCAAAGACTCATTTAGGAGGGTGAGCCAGCCACATCGAATACAAAACTATTTCAGGTTTCTGAACCACTAGTCTAGTCTGGGGCTGGCCAAAAATAGCCAGTTAATGGAAGCCGGTGTCTGCAGGAATGGTTGGAGTCCTGAGGCTCCTGGTGTCCAGTACAGTCCCAGGTGGGGTGTCGGAGGTTAACCTCAGTTCCTGCTCCTCACTTCTTCCCCTTCTCCACTCTAAGACGTGGCTTTTTCTGACCCCTAGGTGTCCCGAGGCTATCGATACTTCTGGAACTCTGGCCCTCACGGCTTCTAGGCAGAAATCACACAGCTGCCACAAGCAGCAAGCTTCTTAGGTGAGTGGCTTCATGGGAGACTTCCTGGTGCCCAGGAGGGAAGGAGTTCCCAGGGCTTTGAACCTACGGTGCAGGGGAGAAGCCAGGACTCTGCAGCTGGCGTGAGCCTGTGAAGGAGGTCAGGCTGAGACAGTTGGGTTGACTTCTTCAGACCCATTCACCTTGCCCTTCTCCCAGGAAGCACTCTGGTTTAGAGCCTTTTACTCTATCACACAATTCCCAGAGAGGCATCTTTTGACCTGTGTCTTGCATCCTTCTCCTGGCCTTTTGACAGGCATAGATTCTGAGGCCTTGAGTGCAGCCACTCAGACAGTATCGATCTCAGCTGGGTTTGCATGACCCCAGTGGGGCATGGAGTGGACACACTAGCCCTTCATGGCCTTGGTCCTCTACTAAAGGTGGCAAACCCTGCTGTGCCCTTTGCTCTCTCCTCCCCCTAAGCCTGGAGTTTGTGGTCCACCTTGAGTATGGCATCCATGCTGACAGGTGAGACATACAGGGACACCCAAGGCACCACCCTTGGAAGAGCAGGGGCAGCTTACTTGGCATTGTTCATATAGCCTTGCATGCAGTAAGATCTTGCTGTGTGCCAAGGCCTCATCATGGTCTCATCAGAGACCACGGGGACAATCTACTCAACAGGCTGCTTATCTAGGGTACATTACCCCAGTCCAGCCAGTGCAACCTCTTCTTAACTCAATATATAGCTGAGGATGACCTTGAATTCCACATCTTGAGTGCTGGGGTTACAGGGGTGCATCACCATGGTTTACAGACTGAGGATTGAACTCAACCAGTCTACCAGCTGATCTATATCCCCAGTCTCCCAGACATTGAACCGTTTTTATTCATTTATTTTTATCCCTTGTGTGTGTGTAATGTGTGTGCATATTGATGTGTGTTGAGTGCAGGTATGCATGTGCCATGCTGTGGTGTGTGTGTGTGTATGTGTGTGTGTGTATGTGTATGTTTGTGTTTGTCAGAGGACGATTGTGGGTGACAGTCCTCCTGGGCTATCTGGTCTACCCACTTCCAGGGATTGTCCTGTCTCTGTGTGTCTGACTCTGTTGTTACAATTCCTTCCCTTGGGAAGATATCAACAAGGTCTACCTCTCCCCTTAAGGTTCCAATGACAGACAGCCAAAGTTCACTCTGTGGAACCAATGAGTTTGAGGGCTTCCTTACTGAGAGCAGAGGTGAGAGGTTACTTACAGGGGTGCGGATACTCTTCCTACAACAGGCATCACCTGAAAAGCTTTTGTCCAGCAGGGATGAGCCCCCCTCCCCTGTGATTTCAAGAACTATATACTCTAGCCCTCTTCCTGGCCACTTGTGATTAGGGCAGATTTGCATACAACAGGTGGCTGGGAGCTGCTGGATACTCAAGTGAGCATCTCCTGACCCTCCCCACCCCTCCATGAGCAAATGTCAACAGTCAACAAGCCCAGCTGGGGTGATCTTTTGCAAGGTGGCACAGGTAAACTCCCCAAGGTGGCAGTTGTTAGGCTCAGAGGATTGTTACATGTGACAGCCTCCCATCTCACTGTAGGAGTGCCACAATTACAGATTTGGGCTACCACCTCCGGCTTTATTCAGGTTCTGGGGATCTGAACTCAGGTCCTTGCACTTATGTAGTAAATGCTCTCTCTGCCCACTAAGCTACAGCCTCAAATCCCTAAACCACTTTTTGAATTGATTGACTGATTTATAATTAACATATGTGTATGTGTCTGTGGGCATCACCTTCACATAGGATCCCTTAAGGCCAGAAGAGGGCATCAGATTCCCTGGAACTGGAGTTAGAGATGGTTGTGGGTGCTGGGAACTGAACCTGGGTCCTCTACAGGAGCAGCAGGTGCTCTTACACACTGAGCCAACCCTCCAGCACACCTGTGAGCTCCCTTTCTCATCTTCTTAATGTTCTCCCATGTTCTTGAGCAGAATCAGGAAGAGAACACTCCTCCACGTTCCTATGCTTGAATTCCATCAAAAGCTCACGGTGTCCCTTAATCCTGCCCTAAAATGTCATTCTAACACTGAGTTAATGCCGCCCCACCTGGGTAGCTGCGTCAGTGACCCTGCGCAGGTCTCTAACTCTCCCGGCCTCCTTTGCATTACTTGCACAATGTAAACAATGATTGCTCTTATCTTAAAAGTCATTGTGAGGATCAAAGGAGATAACCCAGGGCTGGGAATATTGCAGGTGCCCCACCCCCTACACACACAGTGCTGGGCATGGAGTTCAGGGCCTGAGCCAGGCTCTATGCACACCCTCTATCCTCAGCCCACAGGGAATGCTTAATGAACAACAGGTTGGGGCTGGTGAGATGGCTCAGTCAGAAAAGGCGCTTGCAGCCAAGCCTGAAGACCTGAGTTTGATTCCTGGGATCCACGTGGTGAGGGAGAAAACTGACTCCTCCAAGTTGTCCTCTGACCTCCACCTGTGTGCATAAAATGAATAAATAAGCTAATAAGACAATAAAAACAGTAGGTGCTATGATTATTGTTGTTACTGGGAAGAAGTCCCTTAAGCTAGCCCACCCCGGTCACTCCCTCCATGCTCCCCCCCCCCCCCCACCTCCTGACAAAAATCTTCCCTGAGCCTCCTCAGTCTGCACTGTGGTGCCTGGACAGCTTCTGTGCCCAAGCAAGCTGGTGATAAGGATGTCTACTGAAGCATCCTTTGTGGCTGCTAAACCTAGGAGTCTCCTGGAACCCGGTGCCCTCTCACTTTGGCCTCGACAAAATGTCACGAATCAGAATCCTGTGCTAGAAACGAAAGCTAAGGAGCAGAGAGGACGAGGGAGTCACTAAAGGCCACGTAGCTGGGGGACGGAGCCCGCTTCAACCCGCTCTTCACGCGTGCCTGACACAGTGGCTCTCCTTTCGTTAGGCTCTCTCTCGCTCTGGAGCTTTCCTCTCCGGAGAAAGCAGAAAACAAAGTTTGGAGCCAGCCACTGGGCCCGAAGCCTGGACTCTGGGGCCGACCCACATGCCACAGAAACCTTACCGGAGCTGATGATTCAACTTCCTGCCTATTGAGAGAGCCCTGACCACAGAGGTTTCCTTGCTGGGAAGAGCGGGGCAGCTCCCTGCAGAAGGCCAGCTGCGATGGGACAAGGCCCCGCCATACACTTCAAGGACCACGGACCCGGCAGTGCGGGGGCAGACCCCAGAGGGCCACACTGGAACCCTGGCTGTCTCGTCTCCCGAAGCCTGGTCCCTCTGGGTTAACAGCTGCCAAATAGGGTGACCGGCTGTTCTGCTTTACCCGGGACTGCCCTGGCTTTAACACCTAAAATCCCAGATCCGAGGAAATCATCAGTCCGAGGCCAACCGCAGCTCCTGGCCGCTGTATTACCACCCATGACTTATGGCTGTGGTGACTGGCACGATGAGCCTCCGGGCAGAACATTGTAGAGTAGCGAGCTGATAAACTATGTCCCAAAGGCCACATTGGACCCACTCCCGGGGTATGTATGTATGTACATATTTTTATAGCCTATAAGCTACCAACAGTTTTTACTTTTTTTGTTTTGTTTTTAAGACCAGATCTCACACAACCCAAGCTGATTTGGAACTCATTATATAGCCCAAATGACCTTGGTCTTCCTACCCATGCTGGTCAGTTTTTGTCAACTTGACACACACCAGAGTCACCTTGGGAAGAAGGAAGCTCAACTGAAGAATTGCCTCTATCAGATTGGCCTGTGGGCATGTGGCTGGACAGGCCCAGCCTACTGTGGGGTGTGCGAGCCCTGAGCAGGTGGCCCTGGATTGTAGAAGAAAGCAGGTTGAGTAGGCCATGGAGAGCCAGCCAGTAAGTAGTGTTTCTCCACGGGGTCTGCTTTAGTCTCTGCCTTGGGTTCGTGCCTTGGCTTCCCTGATTGATGGACTGAAATATACCCTTAAGACGAAACAGACCCTTTCCTCCTCCAGTTGCTTTTGGTCAGTGCTTTTATCACAACAACAGGCTGGGACACTCCCTCTGCCTCCCGTGTGCTGGGGTTGCAGGTATGGATGCCGGGTTTGTACGGTGCTGGGAGTCAACCCGGCACTGTGAGTGTGCTGGGCAAGAACTCTACCATCGGGGCCACCAGCTCCAGAGTTTACATTTTTTAAATAGCTGAAAACAAACTTGAGAATAATACCTAGCATGCAAAAGTTAGATGAGGGGCTGGATAGATGGCTCAGCATTGAAGAGTTCTTACTGCTGGAGCTGGAGAGAGGGCTCAGCAGTTAAGAGCACTGGCTGCTCTTCCAGAGGACCCGGGTTCGAGTCCCAGCACCCACATGGTAGCTCTCAACCACCTGTAACTCCAGTCCCAGTGGATCTGATGGTCCATTCTGCTGTCCAGTGGTAACAGGCACACACGAGGTACACAGACTATGCATGTAGGCAAAACAGCCACACACACACAAAAATAAATAAAAATAAAAATAAGGCTGGGCCGTGGCAGCGTACACCTTTAATCCTGCCTTCCTTGGGAGGCAGAGGCAGTCAGACCTCTTTGAGTTTGAGGCCAACCTGGTCTACAGAGGGAGATCCAGGACAGCCAGGGCTACACAGAGAAACCCTGTCTCAAAAAACCAACCAAACAAAACAACAATAAAAATAAAAATAAGAATGCTTACTGTTGCTGGGTGTGGTGGCACTCACTTTTAACTCCAGCACTGGAGAGGCAGAAGCAGGCAGATCTTTGTGGTGAGTCTGAGGCTAACCCAGTCTACCAAGCAATTTCCAGGTCAGTGACGGCTACATAGTGAGAATCCGTCTCAAAACAAAATCACCAAGAGTGCTGACTGCCCTTGTAGAAGACGCAGGTTTGGTTCCCAGCACACACATGGCAGGTCACAACCATCTGTAACTGCAGTTCCATGTGACTCAATGCCATCTTTTGGCCTCCTCAGGTACCAGGCATATGTGGGACACAGACATATGTGCAGGCAGAACACTCATACACATAAAAATAAATATGTTTTTAGTTACGTGAAATTCAAATTTCAGATTTCAGTGCATGTGAATAAAGGACCGAGCCATGCTAGTCGTTTGCATAAGGTCTCCGCTGCTTCCCCCCACATGAGTTGAGCTGAGTCCCTGCAAGCCAACCTTAGGGACCCAGGACCCAGTGAGACTCCCCAGCTGACCCTTCCTGTGAACCAGGCCTACCTGATTCTAGAACAGGGCAGAAGAGTGTGCATGGGAGAAAGCAGTGGTAACAGTAAAGAAACGCCAAGGTCAGGCAGGAGAGCCGTTAGGGTAGAGCATGCTGGCACCAAGCAAAGCCAAGGTCAGCAGATGAGCTACAAGGTAAGGACAAGGCAACAGTTCCCTCTGTGACTTAGTTTGCCTGTCTGTACAATGGGGTGAAGGGAGACCAGTAGGAAGCCATCCTTCTCTCTGGTCTCATGGTCTAGACTTCTAGGCAAATACACCTCTCCTCTCAATAAGCCATCCACCTACAAAGACTGCTGTGTGCCCAATCAGGACCCAGGCTGAGCTCTCCTCAACCCATTGGGCGCATGCCTGTATGGCTTGAAAGCAGAAACTTCATCCTATTCAGACTTCCCACAGGCGTCCCGAAGAGCCCATGGCATGCTTGACTCTTTTTGTGCCTCTTGCCATTGGAAGGTCCCAAGGGTACCTCTTTCTGTTGCATCCAGTCATGGGGATGGGAGCTGTTCACCCTGAAAGCAGGTGCAGATGGGCCATCGTCCAGCACCTCCTCCCCATCACTGGAAACCTGTCAGGTGCCCAGACTGCCTGCCCTGAGTGCCTGCAAGCTGAGCTGAGCGAGCAGGAAGTAGACGAGCGCTGAGAGTTCAAACAGCCAAGAGAGCAGCTGGGCTCAGGGCCAAGACAACCCCTCCACCCATCCTGCCTTCACTCTGCCCCAGGTGCACTCTCTCTTTATTCTCCACACCCTCCCCCGTCTCTCTCCCTCCTTTTTCTCCTTCTTTTTTCTTTTTTTTTTTTTTTTTTTTTTTTCGAGACAGGGTTTCTCTGTGTAGCTTTGGAGCCTGTCCTGGAACTCACTCTGTAGCCCAGGCTGGCCTTGAACTCACAGAGATCCGCCTACCTCTGCCTCCCGAGTGCTGGGATTAAAGGCGTGCGCCACCACCGCCCGGCTTCTTTTTTCTTTAGACAGTCTTACTACTATGTAGCCCAAGCTGCCCTGGAACTAATACTCTGGTATAACTTGGAACACATGCTCCTTTGGCCTCCGAAATGCTTTTCCAGAGAGCTAAGGAGTAGGTCTCTCTCGAAAGTCCTGTGGGGAGCCAACCTCTGCTGAGCCCCCACAGTGACCCACATAGTTTGCTCAGACAAGGCCAGGGCAAGCTCCCTTCTGGCTGCCTGGGGAGCTTCTGATACCTTCAGTATCCTCCTAGGGATGTCACCCCAGTAGGTCACCTCTCTCTTTACCTATGTCCCCAGAACTCTGCTTGCTGACCTCAGATTTGAATGCTTTGGAGAACCAGGGATCAGCAGAGGCTGAAACAGGATGAGATGCACCCCACTGTTTCTGGGCTGTCCTTGGCATTCCTGCATGGAGTGGCTTGGGCTACACAGACTCTGTGTGTGTGTGTGTGTGTGTGTGTGTGTGTTTTATTTGTTTTGTGTATATGGGTGTTTTGCCTGCATGCATGGCTGTGTACCACCTGTATGCCTATATGCCAGAGGAGGGCAGAAGAAGGCATTGAATCCTTTGGGGTTAGAGTTACAGGTGGTTGTGAACCGCCATGTAGGTGCTGGAAATCAAACCCAGGTTTGATTTCCTGGGAGAGCAGCAAGTGCTCCTAATACATAAATAAATATAAGGTGTATATGTTTTAAGACAGGGTCTCATGTGGGTACTACATGTGTGTACTCTCACCCCAGCTTAAACAAACTTAAAAAAACCAAGCAGTGGTGGCACATGCCTTTAATCTCAGCACTTGGGAGGCAGAAGCAGTCGGATCTCTCTGAGTTCAAGGCCAGCCTGGTCTACACAGTGAGTTCTAGGACAGCCAAGGCTACACAAAGAAACCCTATCTCGAAAACCAAAATAAATAAACAAACAACATAAAAAACATTATTTACTCAACTGGTCATGGTGGCGCACGCCTTTAGTCTCAACATTGGAGAGGCAGAGACAGGCAGATCTTTGTGAGTTTGAGGCCAGCCTGGTCTACACAGTGTGTTCCAGGACAGTCAGAGCTACATAGTGAAACCCTGTCTCATAAAAACAAACAAAAAGAATTATTTTTTTATGTGTATGAATATTTTGTTCCCGTGCACCATGTATGTGCCTGGTGCCCTCAGAGGTCAGAAGAGGGTGTTGGAGTCCCTGGAACTGGAGTAATGGATGGTTGTGAGTGCTAGGTAGGTGTTGGGAATTGAACTCAGGTTTTCTGAAACACAAATGCTCTTAACCTCTGAGCCGTCTCTCTAGGCCTCTTGAACATACCTTTTATTGAAGTACAAATACATACAGAAGTGCACAAATGCTCCAGAACTGCCATCTCCCCTGTGCTCTGTCCCCGTCACATCCCAAGGGCAACCGCTGTTTTGGCCTCTCCCACCACAGATGGGTTTCATCTATTTTTGAACTTTGTCAATGGAATCTTATAGTGTGGGCTATTTTTATGTCTGGCTTCTACTCACTCGTGCTGTGGAGGATAAAATACTTTGCCCAGTCTCTTGCTGTATTGTGTTTTATGGCTGTATCATTGTTTATTTATTTACTCCACTCTTGACGGGAGTCTGAGTTGCTCCTACCTTAGGCTATTACACGTTACATGTGTTCTTTGGGTTACAGCTGTGCACCTCTTTGCCAGACACATGTAGTTAGGATTGAACTGTGGGGAAGAGGGGCGACCGTGTTTAGTGTTGGAAGGTGACTGCTGAACATTTTTGACTGGTTTTCCCTGGGGGGCTCATTGCTTTTAGGACAGGCTGGCACTTCAGGTGATATCATCAGACCTGTTTATATGATCAGAGAGGCAGCTTCTCAACTATTTCTCCTTTCCTCCCTCCTTTAAAGACAAGGTTTGTTGGTCCTGAATTTGCTGTATAGCTGATGATGACCTTGAACTCCTGATTCTCCTGCTTCCATCTTCTTATTGCCACTATACCCAGTTTATTCGGTGCTGGGGCTCAATCCCAGGACTGTGTGCACACCAGGCAACCACATCCACAGACCTTTATTTATTTGTTTGTTTGTTTGTTTGTTTGCTTGCTTATTTATTATTTATTGGAACAGAGTCTCACTATGTAACTCTGGCTATCCTGGAACTCACTCTGTAGCCCAGGCTGGCCTGGAACTCACAGAGATCGGCCTGGCTCTGCCTCCCAAGTGCTGAGATTAAAGCTGTACCACCATGACCAGCCCTCCACAGACCCTTTTCAAACTTTCATTTCTGGCAAATACCTGCCAAGGTGACATGTGTCTTTTCTTCTGAAGGTGTGAACCGCTCTCTTTTCACCCTAGATAGGGCACCACAAACAAACCAAACAAGCCAGTCCACTCAAGCCCAACTTGGTGAATCAATGGCTGAGGCGTTATAGGAGCATGGGCCATTCAAAAACAGCCACGAAAACGTCCCATCCCAGCGTGAGCAATGACTTCGAAGCTGCATCTGTCTTCAGTGAACTTTCTACTCCTTAGATACTCCAGCACCTCCCCAAGACCAGGAGCAGCCAAGGAGCAGAAGAGTTGGTGGGAAGAATCCCCCTCTCCTACTGGGGACCAGAAATAGCAGTTACCTGTATTTTTTCTGTTGCCATGACTGCAGGGTCAAAGGTATCTGTGCTCTGTGATGGTAAGGGGTAGTCATGGTGTGCCTAAGGGGAAAATCTGTGTGTGCCAGTCCCCAAACAGGACTCCAAGATGATGTTCTATGGGTTGAGAGTGGACTAATAAACTCTAGAGATCAGGCCAACTGGGTGCCAGGAAAACCTGCAGAAAACACATACTGGGAGGCCCTCATCCCCGGAGGCCACTGAGTCCACTCAGGTGACACGGAGGCCCAACCCAGGTCAGAACATTGAGGTTAGACTTCCCGGGAAGCATAGTTTTCTGACTGTGGATAAGAACATGTAGCATCAGGCACCCCAAATGTTGTCATATAATGCTGTCAGGAAAAGAACTAAGGGCTAGGGGTGGGGTTGGTAGGCGGTTCTAGAGCCAGGAGGGGAAGGTCTTCATCTGGTCCCTGTGGTGGTATTGTGTACTCTAATAAATTTATCTGGGGTCAGAGAACAGACAGCCACTAGATACAAAGGCTAGAAAATGGTGGCACTCACACCTTTAATCCTAGCATTCCAGAGGTAGAAATCCCTCTGGATCTCTGTGAGTTCAAGGCCACATTGGAAATAGCCAAGCATGGTGACACACGCCTTTAATCCCAGGGAGTGGTGGTAGAAAGCAAAAAGATATATAAGGCGTGAAGACCAGAAACTAGAGGCTTTTGGCTGGTTAAGATTTGGCTGGATAAGCATTCAGGCTTTTAAGCAGCAGTTCAGCTGAGAGCCATTGGGATGAGGACACAGAAGCTTCCAGTCTGAGGAAACAGGACCAGCTGAGGAACTGGTGAGGTGAGATAGCTGTGGCTTATTCTGTCTCTCTGATCTACCAGCATGGACCCCAATAACTCGCCTCGGGTTTGATTTTATTAATAAGAACCTTTAAGAATCCTGCAACATCTGGCGCCCAACGTTCGTGTTACGAATTCATGAAAAAGCTGTTTGCCTGTGGCCTTGTGAGCCCCAGCTCAGGCCCAAGCTACACTCAGGCGGTTGTGGTGGCGCACACCGGTAGGATTTGCTGAAGGAGGCAGAGGCAGGAGGATCCCGAGTTTGAGCCGGTCTAGGAGGCTTGGGAGAAGCTTTGGCCTGGACTGAGCCACAAACAGTGGTGGGACCATGGAAGCAGTGGCTACTGCTCCACGTTGCCAGCTCCTTCTCATCATGTTGGTGACTGCGGTGATGCTGCTACCTGGGACGAAGGGTTTACTGCTGCTGGTTCAGAGAAGAATTGCCAGGACCATTGTGTTACAAGAAAGCATCGGCAAAGGTCAGTTTGGAAAAGTTTGGCAAGACAAACGGTGGGGAGAAATTGTTGTGAAGATTTTCTGTTCTAGGGAAGAATGTTCATGGTTCCGAGAGACAGACATTTATCAGACTGTGATTGCTCCAAACCACAGAGGAGGCACAAAAAAAAAAAAAAAAAAAAAAAAAGTCCGCATGGAGCCATGATCACACCTAACAGCAACTTTGAAATCTTCAAAAGGACTATGGTAAAACCATTAAGCTGATTAACACCACGGAAAGATCTACTTTGGACTACAAACTGCTTAGGACAATTTTGAGATGGCTAGCTGAGATGAACCAGCCTGACAGACTACTCGAACAAGGACTTGAAACAAGCCCTGAACTTTCCTGTTATGCAGAGACTGGACAAATGATACAGGCCTTGATGATTAACCCAAAAATTTTCTTTTCAAGATTCCCTAAAGATATCTTCACCCCTAGAAAGCAAAAAGAAAAAGAAAATATAGATATGAGATAGATCATCGAATCTACTCTGAGAAAAAGGATAAAGAAATAATAGGATAAATAGGTGGATCATTGAATCTACACTGAAGAAAAAGGGGAAGATATAAAAATGACAAAAGGTAGACTACTGAATCTATTATGAAAAGAAAAAAGAGAAAATATGGATATGATAAGATAAAAAGGGAGATTATGGAATCTACTTTTAAAAAGGAACTACTTGTTTTAAATAAGATAAGTAATGAGTCAGATGTTACTGGACTGGACATTGTTAATATATATAATGGAGTTTTTTGTCTAGATCTGTCAAATGTTAATGGACTAGACATTGTTAATGTAATCTTGACTGTATATTGCATATACTTATTGAAGATAGTTTTTCTTGTATTAGTTATAAGCTTTTTTAATTTTAGACAAAAAGAGAGGAAATGTGGTGGTATTGTGTACTCTAATAAATTTATCTGGGGTCAGAGAACAGACAGCCACTAGATACAAAGGCTAGAAAATGGTGGCACTCACACCTTTAATCCTAGCATTCCAGAGGTAGAAATCCCTCTGGATCTCTGTGAGTTCAAGGCCACATTGGAAATAGCCAAGCATGGTGACACACGCCTTTAATCCCAGGGAGTGGTGGTAGAAAGCAAAAAGATATATAAGGCGTGAAGACCAGAAACTAGAGGCTTTTGGCTGGTTAAGATTTGGCTGGATAAGCATTCAGGCTTTTAAGCAGCAGTTCAGCTGAGAGCCATTGGGATGAGGACACAGAAGCTTCCAGTCTGAGGAAACAGGACCAGCTGAGGAACTGGTGAGGTGAGATAGCTGTGGCTTATTCTGTCTCTCTGATCTACCAGCATGGACCCCAATAACTCGCCTCGGGTTTGATTTTATTAATAAGAACCTTTAAGAATCCTGCAACAGGTCCCTTGCTGAGCTGGCTTTAGTCACCAGTTTTTAGGATCAAAGCCTAGGGCTCTGGCAGTCCCAGGCTGGGCTCGGTCCCTTGTTCCCTGTATGCCGCTTAAAGAGATAAGTAGTGATGGAAGGCAGAGAAAAGGGATTTGTTCAATGTGGTTACAGTGGGAAGAGTAGATTAAGGGGTCCAGGGACTCCAAGTCCATCCTTTTGGGCTTAAATAGAGAGCAAGAGGTATTTATAACTAAGCAGTCCTGGTCAAGTGTGGCCCTGCCCATCATTGCCCACCACCGTCTCAGCTCAAGGGTGCCTTGCAAGGTGGTCCACTAAGTGTGGTTGTTAATTCACCACCTGCAGAGAGAGCAGCCTTATGCTTCATGGGTCATTGTCCTCATCTGGGGGTGGGGTGGGGGCTCTGAGTGTCCTCGGAGTTGTGTGCTTATCTCTCTGGAATTCAGGATGACTCAAAGGAAGGTTCAGGATTACTTCTCACATGGCTTTAACCAAGACAGAATGCAGCAGAGATGCTGGGCTTTCAATTTTGCCTTGGGGGCTTAAGTCAGGGCTTGGCCTGTAAGCAGGTACTTCTTCTGTGTGCCTGTTTCTCTTCCAACTCAGGGAACCCCAACTTCTTTGCCATTGTCAACACTGCAAGCAGGTTTTCGCAGCACTGGGGCCTGTCCTCCTGTCTGTCTGCCTCTAGGAGAGTGGACCTCAGGAATCTTTTTGTTTGGTTGGTTTGTTTTTGTTTTTGTTTTTGAGACAGAGTCTTACTATGTAGCTCTGGCAGTCCTGGAACTCACTCTGTAGACCAGGTTGACCCCAAACTCACAGAGATCCACCTGGCTCTGCCTGCCGAGTTCTGGGACTAAAGGAGGGCGCCACTATGCCCAGCAAGGGTCTCAGGAATCTTGCTTGGGAAAGGATTGTCTCAGGGTCTGAGCAGAGTCGTCCTTTGGTGTGAGGGGCTGGATTTGAAGCCTGGCGCCATGGTTAGCTCACTGTTCCGGGGACCGTGACAAAGATCAGACAGTTGCCTCGGCCTCTTGGGGTTCTGGATCATTGGTAAGAAGGGCTGGTTTCGGGCTGGAGAGATGGCTCAGAGGTTAAGAGCACCGACTGCTCTTCCAGAGGTCCTGAGTTCAATTCCCAGCAACCACATGGTGGCTCACAACCACCTGTAATGAGATCTAGTGCCCTTTTCTGGCCTGCAGGGACACATGCAGGCAGACTACTGTGTACACAATAAATAAATAAATCTTTAAAAAAAAAAAAAAGAAGGGCTGGTTTCTCTAGATACTGAGTTTCTTTTCAGTTAATCAATGTATTAATTTTATGTGTATGAGTGTTTTGTCTGTATGTGTGCCAATTATGCATGCCAATGCACTGCATGTATGCTTGGTGCCTGTGGAGGCCAGAAAAGGACAACAGGTCCCCTGGGACTGGAGTTACAGACAGCTGTGAGCCTCCATGTGAGTGCTTGGAACTGAACCCCTAGTCCTCAGGAAAAAGAGCCATTGCTCTTGATCAATGAGTCATCTCTCCAGCCCCAAGGAGACTGTCTTTTTACCTTTTTCTTTGTTTACTGGTCTCTTTGCAGACTGATGCGCTGAACCTCTGGCTTCTACCTCCTGGACTCAAGTGAGCTTTCTATCCTAGCCTGTGGGGCTGCTGGGATTATTACTGACTGCTGCCTGTATCCACTGCATGCAGCCTGACCTGGGAGAGATGCGGGCCAAGAATAGCCAGGGCCCTCGGTTTGAGTATTGCCATGATGCCAGGAGTGTGTGTGCGTGTGTGTGCATGTGTGTGTGTGTGTGTGTGTGTGTGTGTGTATGTATGTATTCAAGCTTCTGGGAACTGAATCCAGGGACTTACACATGCTAAGCAATTTCTCCACCATTGAGTTACACTCTCAGCTCACCCCCTTTAAAATGTATTCATTACATTTATTCATTTTGAGTGGGGGGTGCATGTGTGGTGTGTATAGAGGTCAGAGGTCAACTTGTGGGAATTGGTTCCCTCTTTCCACACTGTGGGCCCTGAAGATCGAACTTAGCCAACTCAAGTCATCAGGCTTGGCTGGAGACACCTTTACCACTGAGAGATCTCTTTCCAGCCTAGCCCTTGGCTCTTTTTTCCACCTTTCCTCTTCTTCCTCCTCCCCTTCCTTTGTCTTCTCCTCTCTCCCTCTCAGACAGAATCTTAGGATCTCACTATATAGCTTAGGTTGTCCCCAATCATCCTGCCTCAGCCACTTAAGAGCTAAGATTATAGGTGTGATCCGATGCCAGATGCCAGGAAGGATTTTCTAATAGACATTAAAATAGACCTAGGTTAGTTTTCTCAACTCTATAGGGATAGCATGGCTGAAAATCCTATCACACACACACACACACACACACACACACACACACACACACACACACACACACAGGGGCAGTGTAAAGGCACTTGCCACCAAACCTGACAACCTGAGTTTGATCGTGAACCCCCTTGCTGTCTTCTGACCTCTGTGCACACGTGTTTACACACATAACAAATGAGTAGGTGTAATTTTTCATTTGTTTATTTGTTTTGTGGGTGTGGTGCATATGAGTTCATGTGTCCACGCTTACATATGTGCACGTGGAGGCCAGTGGTTGCCATCAATTATCTTCCTCACTTTCCATCTCGTCTTATTTAATTAATTTTCATTTTCCACTAGTGTGTGTAGGAGAGTGTGCTGTGGAGTGCACGTGGAGGCCAGGGGACAGCTCTGTGGAGCTGGTCCGCTCCGTCACCTTCACAAGGGTTCTGGGGATCCAACTCGAGCCAACAAGCTTGACAGCAGGTCCACTCAGCCCCCACACCAGCCCTCCACCTTAGTTTTTGAGACAGTAGTTTTTTCACTGAACCTGGAGCTCATTGATTCAGCTAGGCTGGCTGAGCGGTGAGCTCCAGGGTCTACCTTCCCCACCTCCGTGCTGGAGGCACAGATGGGTCCTGCCTTACCCAGCTTTTACGTGGATGCTAGGGATCTGAAATCGCCTTGTGCTGGCGAGCCCCTTTTACCAACTGAGCCATCTCCCCAGCCCTGAGTGCTTATTTGTTGTTGTTGGGTTTGTTTGTTTGTTTGTTTGTTTGTTTTAGACAGAGTTTGGCCAGATCAAGCCAGCCTTAGCTTCGCAGTGACCCTCCACTGGGTCAAGCTCAGGTGGTCGCTGGTCTGGCGTGGCTGGCGCTGTGACTTGCTGAACCGACTCCCCTCCCCCAGATGCCGTGGTGGCAGCACACCTGTCAGCAACTCCAGGATGATACTCTCACACCTTCAAGCCCGGCTGAATGAAGAGCATGCTTTCCTGGCTCTCTAAGTATCTCACAGCCAGACCACATGGTTTGGTCCAAACCAGCCACTGGTGGTCCATAAGACATCCTGGAGCCCTGATTGAACACAATGCACTCTGCACCATCCAGAAGGCTATGCACCAGGCAGATTTGGACGATCTGTAGTTTTGGACGATGAATGAGAAGCTAGCTACACAGCTCTGTAAGTGGGTAAGGCTCTCTGCATCTCGGCACTGTATACAGGGCCCTCCGCCTCTCAGCACGACAGGTAAGATGCTCTATAGCTCTCCTGGGTGAGGCATGGCTCATGTGTGACCCTCATGCCAGGGAGTTAACCCCATCTGAAGCACTCAGGCTGGAAGTGATGAGAGTAATAGTTGCCCAGGTAAAGAATTGGGGTGCTGGAGACCGACCGGAGAGACAGCTCAGCACTAAGAGCATGAACTGCTCTTGCAGAGGACCTGAGTTCCGTTCCCAGCACCTGAATCTAGCGGCTCACAACCACCTGTAACTCCAGATCTAGGGGTATCTGATGCTTTTGGTCTCGATGGGCACCTGCCCGTGTGTGTGTGTGTGTGTGTGTGTGTGTGTGTGTGTGTGTGTGTGTGCGCGCTCTCTCTCTCTCTCTCTCTCTCTCTCTCTCTCTCTCTCTCTCACACACACACACACACACACACACACTTAAAAAGTAATACAAACAAATCTTTTTTAGAAAATGGGTTTGCTATTACCAGAAGAGGGGGGATGGAGACTAAGCAGGAAAACTATGTTTTCAACAGGGTACAGGTGCATGTGAACTGATTCCTCTTATTTGGATCTGTCTTAAGACATCCATGATGGGCGGTGGTGGTGCTTGCCTTTAATCCTAGCCCTCGGGAGGCAGAGGCAGGTGGATCTCTGTGAGTTCAAGGCCAGCCTGGTCTACAGAGCGAGATCCAGGACAGGCTCCAAAGCTACACAGAGAAACCCTGTCTCAAAAAACAAAAAACAAACAAACAAAAAGACATCTATGTGCTGATGATACACAGCTTGGGGGCAATGAGCTTGAGATGTTGCCCAACTCCAAGGAAGTATGGGGTTTCCTTGGCAGCCCCTGCTCTCACCCCTCTAGGACCTGCTATCTTGGTATTACCGTGTAATCTGGGCGCTCTTATTCCCTTAGAGTCAATAGTCTGGGCTAAGGTTATTGGCCTCTGAACGTACTGTCTGTGAGGGCAGGGACCACAACTTCTCCCCCTCCAGAGCTGCAGAAACACTTGCTGAACGGATGCGAATCGGTGTTGGCGGGTGTGTAGAGCTCCCTGCCTTTCAGACCACTTTCCTATTGATGTTTGGTTTGATTCTTAAGTTTTCCTTTTGGCTGTTTAGAATTGAAGCCTTCTTCCTGTGATGGGAAGTTCCCCGGGGCCCAAGATATAGGCTCTGCTGGTCAAACCCATGGGCTGGCAGTCCAGACAAGCCAGGACTACAGAAAGGTCTCCATGGAAGGCGTCTTGGGTGGCTGTGACCCGCCCAGGACAATGGAGACGTCTGCAGCCCAGGGTGAGGGCAGAGCCTACGGTGTCTGGTGGATGGTGGCCGCAGAGACAACAGTGACATCAAATGTCTGACAGAGCCTGATCTGCAGTGCCATCTGGGCCAATGTCAGCTTTGCCCAGAGAGTCTCCGAGGGACTTGAGTGTTTTACTATATTCATGCTTGACCCAATGTCAGTCTACTTAATTAATAGTCATTTTTCAGGACTCGGAGGTCAGTGGCACAGAGCACTTGCCTAGCATTCTCCAGGCCCTGGGTCAGGTTCCATGAACCCGGGAGCACTGACTATTACAATCCCCAGGAAGGATGGCTGAGTAGTCCCCCCTTTTTCGGCGGCCTCTGAGCCTATGCAATACGACATTTTCTGAGTTGAGACAAGGAAAAGAATGTTCTAGAAAGCAGAGCCACTTCAGGCTGGAAGCCTCTGTCACTGGAGGTGTTCAAGCAGATCTGGGAGCAGAAGAGGCTTCAGGGTGGCTCCAATTCTCCCTTGTGAATTACACGTGGCATCATCTGTTCGACCCCAGGCACTCTGGGTGACATCAACAAGCAGTTTAGGATGGAAACCAAAGGCAGGGTGTGGTGATGCACACCTGTAATCCCAGCACCGGGGAGGCTTTAGTAGGCAGATCAGAGGTCCAAGTCAACCTCAGCTACATGGTAAGTCTGAGGCCAGCCTGGGCTACAGGAGCTTTGTATCTCAAACAAACAAACAAACAACAAACAGGCCAGCTCAGTGGGCAAAGGCGTCTGATTTGAAACATGATGACCAGCGTTCAATCCATGGCACCCACATGGTGGAGAGAGAACCTGCTTCTTCAAGTTGTCCTTTGATCTCTACACATGTGCTGTGGCCCACACATGTGCATACTTGTGCACACAAGAAGTAAATAAATAAGCGTAACAAAGCTTAAATAAACATAAATACAAATACAACAACTACAGAAACCCAGGAGGCAAAAAACGCAGCTCTGGTGCCGCAGCTTGGAATCCTTTTCATTTCTCTTACAGCCCAGGCCCGGGCCTGGCCCTGCCCTGTGACACAGCTGTGGCTCATCCTAAGTCCCAGGCAAAGACACGGCGTTTACCGGCCTCCGTCACTTTAATGAAACAGACCCTACACCAAACAAACACAGGCACAGACATTTGCAACTAATTATGGCATTGCTGATCAGTCAGATTTCATTGCAAATTGCATGTTGAAATTGATAGTGTAGAGTCATGAATAAACTGGTTGTCTGGATAAGTGACATGGGCCCACAGGACTAGATAAATAATTCAATTTAGCCTCAGCCAGACACTCTGAAGAGGAGGAAACAGCAGATTAGCATGACCCGGAGAATGCTTCTTCACCCGGGGAGCGGCTGCCAATGTGCCTGGCTTCCAAGGGCAGCGGGCCTGCTGCAGGAGCCTCCCTCCTACTCTGGGAGACCGCGGTGTGGAGTGTTCCAGACTTTAATTCTTGGTTTGTAAATTGTAGCTGTGAGTAGTGTTGGGAGGGGAAGTCAGCCTGGTGTTGCCATTTGCTGCTGAGAAAGCCCCCTCAGGAGTGATCTTGAGGACAGACACCTCCCATTCCTGATTCCTAGGTCAGGGGGTCCCAATCCACCTTGAAAGCCAGGCTATGGATCTGGGGATGTGGTTCACTTGGAATGTTTGTCTAGTGTGCACACAGCTCTGGGTTCGAACCCCAACACTTCATAAAATGGGGGTGTACATACCTGTAGTCTCAGTACTTGGGAGGTAGAGGCAGGAAGATCAGGAGTTCAAGGTTATCCTTGGCTATATATGAAATCTGGGGTTAGCCTGGGATACATGAGTCCTTGTCTTAAAAAAAATGCTGGGGGTGGTGGCATATGCCTTCAATTCTACCGCTCCAGTGATAGAGGCAGGTGGATTTCTGTGAGTTCCAGGCTAGCCTGGTCTATGTAGAGAGTTCCAAGCCAGCCAGAGCTACATAGGGAGGCCCTGTCTCAAAAATGAATACATTAAATAAATAAATGTATTAAAAAATAAAACAAGCCAACCAGACAAACAAATGAAAGCCGTGTAGGTCAGGAGCCAGGATGCCTTTTATAGAGGTCACCACCAGGACTTTCATGAGTCTTAAAAACAATCAGACCCAGAGGAGAGTTCATATTAGCATGCCATGGAAGCCACACAATGGAATGGCAATGTCTTCAGTCCTGGAGTGCCACGCATGCGCATGCGCGCTGAGCCTGCCGGGGCTGCTCAGGGAGGAGAGGGCCCACTGGCAGCCATGTTGGGGGAGCCACTGATGCGCTCTGGATGCATGCACTCCGGATGCGGGACGGAGAGCTTGAGAATCAAAACCGGAATGTCTGCAGGAAAGTGGGCCAGCCATGGACTGGGAGAATTGGCAGGCTGAGCCTGATTGTTAGGGGTGGCTGTGAGTCAGCCTTAGGAGACAATAGCAATGGAATTCGAAAAAGGTTCGGGCTGCGGTATATATTTGGAAGTTACCAGCAGCTAAATGACGTTTAAAGCCAGGACTCTGGAGGAGGTTATCAGGGTGGAGACAGTAGGTGGAGGCAAGGTGTCCATGGGCCTTGGAGATGAGCAGATGTGGGCAAAAGGGATGGAGAAGGGCGGGTCACTGCTTGATGCCAATGTGGGGAGATGAGCTCTCCTTTTCTCTTTTGTTTGTTTTTGAGACAGAGTCTCACTCTGCGGTACAGGCAGGCATGGAACTCACTGTTAGGTCAGAATGCCCTTGAACTCAAGATCCTCTTGGGTCAACCTCCCACAGTGCCTGGATGGAAGATGTACTTTTCTCATTTTAAAAAACATTTATTTACTTATTTGTGTACCTGTGGGTAGGTGGGGGTATGCATGTGGAGGTCAGAGAAGAACTTGTGGAATTGGTTCTCTCCATCCACTACGAGGGTTCCAGGGATTGAACTCAGATCATCAGGCTCGGCTGAAAGCACCCTTACCCAGTGGCACAAGATCAGCCCCCCCCCCCCCCCCCCCCCCCGACAGGGTCTCTTGGTGTAGCCTTAGCTATCCTGGAACTCTCTCTGTAGACCAGGCTGGTCTTGAACTCACAGAGATCTGCCTGCTGGGATTAAAGGTGTGCACCACCACCTCTGGGCTCCAAGATGAATTCTTGTGTGCCGAAGAGACAGAATGAAGGTGAGGTCCAGGGACTGACCACCGAACTTAGGGATATGGAGAGAGAATACTTTGATGACACCTTTGGGCTGGTGAGGGGTTGGGGGGTCTGATGGGAGTGAGGACCATACAGGAAGGGAGAAGGGGAGGGCTTGAAGGAGGTCCAAAGGGTCCATTCCTTTCGGGAGTCACGTCATGGGGGAGGGGGAGGGGTGCAAGAAAGAAGGAAGCTATTTGAGAGCACAAGGTCAGGAGGAATTTTTTTTTTTTTCCTTTCAGAAAGAAAACTCAGAGGCTTTTTGTGTGTTGGTGGAAATAATCACAGAGACAGGAAGTATGGGTGAGGAGAGGGTGAGCGTTGGCACGGAGCCCTGGGGAGGCAGGTGGGGTTGGCATCTGGTGCCTCGCCGGGTGGAGTGGCACATGCCTGTAGTCCCAGGACTCGGAAGGCGGAGGCAGGCGGAGCGTCAGGAGTTCACGCTTAACCTTGGCTTCACAGCAACCTCAAGGCTAGCCTGGGCTACGTCAGACTCTGTCTAAAAAACAACGAAGGGGGCTGGAGAGATGGCTCAGAGGTTAAGAGCACTGACTGCTCTTCCAGAGGTCCTGAGTTCAATTCCCAGCACCCACGTGGTGGCTCACAACCATCTGTAATGAGATCTGGCACCCTCTTCCGTATACATAATAAATAAATAAATCTTTAAAAAAAAAAAAAAAAAAAAAAAACAACGAAGAAAAAGAGAAAGGAAACAAGAAACGGGGCTGCCCTGCCGTGGGCCAAGGGCGGGTGCTGCCTCAGTGGGAGGAAAGGCAGAGCGGATGGGCACAGATGCAGGTGGGTGGGGAGCGGCAGAGCCGGCACAACTTCTGTGCCAAGGGCTTCTATTTTCTTAGCAAAATCGGAAGAGGTTGTCAGCTGAGAGTGCGGTGGGGGAGGAGGTGTGAAGCAGTCGTCTAGGAGAGCGGGTGTGAATAGACTTCAGGGATGGCGGGTGCTGGCTGGGCAGTTGTGGTCCTTGGAAGGGGCCTGGGGGAGCTGAGGCTGCAGCCCAGCTGTGAGGAGCATGCACGAGGCCTTGACTCCTCCAGCTCGGAAAAAGAAAGATATAAGGAGTGACTAGTGGAGGTTGGTCGGTGAGTTAGAGGTTCTTCTTCAGTTCTGGTTGCCTGTGAGACCCAAGCGGGGATAAAGGGCTAAATTTACGAGGGCTGTGTGGCTTTGCCAGATGACCGTGCTGTAAGATAGGTAACGTTAGGACAGAGCCTCCAGGGTCGGGCAGGAGTGAGGTGGAACACTAGGCAGAGGGTCGCAGATACTTGCTCAAATCAGTGGAAGTCAGGATGGAGTGATTGGATGGTAGGCTGCAGAGAAGGCAGTGTCTATGGGAGGATAGGATTCTTGAAGCTGAGAAGTGGAAGGATCTCACTGACAGATAACTGCTCCTTGGAAGCCTGGCTGTAGAAGGGAAGGCTGGGCTGTTGTAGAAAAATGAAGAAGAGACAAAGGAGAGAGAGAGAGAGAGAGAGAGAGAGAGAGAGAGAGAGAGAGAGAGAGAGAGAGAGAGAGAGAGAAAGAGAGAGCACTGTTTATGTACTTCAATACTGGAATCAAAAATTACTCTGGCCGGGTAGTGGTGGCACATACCTTTAACCCCAGCACTCAGGAGGCAGAGGCAGGCGGATCTCTGTGGATTACAAACAAGTATGATCTATATAGTGAGTTCTATGATCTATATAGTGAGTTCTAGGCCATCCAGGACTGACATTAAGACCTGTTTCAAAAATTACAGTGAAAATCTACCCCAGTGCAGTCTCAGACACCTGTAATCCCAGCACTGGGAGGTGGGGAGGGGGAGCAGGAAGATCAGGACTTTAAGGCTAGACTCAGCTACAGAGTAAATTTCAGGCTAGCCTGGGCTACAAGAGACCCATTGTATTCAACCATTGATCTTTCTCACTTTGCTGGGGACCAAACTCAGGGCTTTTTGCATATGAGTCAACCTCTTTATCATTTACGAATGAGCCATTTTGTAGCCCCTACCCTGGACATTACTATTTTTTAATTAATTGTCTATGTGTGTGTGGCAAGTGCTCACATGCCCCTGCATAGGTATGGAGGTCAGAGGACAGCTTTCTGAGGATGGTTCTCTTGTGAGGATGGATGTGACCAGGACAAGACGAGAGGGACAGAGGGACAGGATGGGCGCCCGGCAGAGAGGAGAGAGAGTTCTTCACGACTCTTGATGGTGGTGTGCGGTCTGAGACAGTTCTTCCTAAGAGCAATGCCAAATGTGGCAGTCTGGCAGTGGTGGCGCACGCCTTTAATCCCAGCACTTGGGAAGCAGGCGGATCTCTGTGAGTTTGAGGCTGGCCTGGTCTTTAGTGCAAATTCTTAATAATAATAAAAACCTAGAGTCAGATATCAGGGTAAATGCTGAAAAATCAGAGACGTAAAGGGGCAGCCACAGTCACCTCTTACCTCCACAAGTCCTCAGACAGAAAAAGGCCAGGCTCCTGTCTCTGCCCAGCCATACCACTTACTCTCTCCACTGGGCTATATAGTGAGTTCCAGGACAGCCACAGCTACACAGAAACACCCTATCTCTGAAAACAAACAAACAAATAAACAATCGGACAACGAGAGAGAGAGAGAGAGAGAGAGAGAGAGAGAGAGAGAGAGAGAGAGAGAGAGAGAGGGAGGGAGGGAGGGAGGGAGGGAGGGAGGGAGGGAGGGAGAGAGAGAGAGAGAGAGAGAGAGAGTATAATTTGGGCTGAGGGGATACAATTGGTTAACTGATTGGGGCAAAAAAAATTTAGGTTTTCAACCTTACACAGGTGGATTAAAAAGCTGTACATTAAAAAGTTCAGTTGGGGATGCAGCTCAGTTGGCAGAACCCTTTACCTGCATGCACAAAGCCCTGGTTTAGGTTCTCATCACCATGTAAAACCAGGTGTGGTACACACCTGTAATCCCAGCAGTCAGGAGGTAGAACCAGGAGAATCAGGAGTTCAAGGTCATCCTTAGCCACATAGTAAGTTTGAGGTTAGCCTGGGTTATTTGAGGCTCTGTCTCAAAATCAAAATCAGGGGCTGGAGAGATGGCCTAGAGTGCTTGCTCTTTCAGAGGAACAGTGTTCAATTCCTTGTGGTGGTATTGTGTTCCCCGAAATATTGTGCACCCTAATAAACTTATCTGGGGTCAGAGACAGAACAGCCACAATATTAAACATAGAAGTTAGGCAGTGGTAGCACATGCCTTTAATCCTAGCATTCCAGAAGCAGAAATCCATGTGTTCAAGGATACAGCCAAGCATGGTGACTCACGCCTTTAATCCCAGAAAGTGAGCCTTTAATCCCAGGGAGTGATAGTAGAAAGCAGAAAGGTATATAAGGCGTGAGGACCAGAAACTAGAAGCATTTGGCTGGTTAAGCATTTGGCTGGTTAAGCATTTGGCTGGTTAAGCATTTGGCTGGTTAAGCTTTTAGGTTTTGAGCAGCACAGTGCAGCTGAGAGCCATTCAGATATGAGGACACAGAGGCTTCCAGTCTGGGGAAACAGGATCAGCTGAGAAGTTGGCCAGGTGAGGTTAGCTGTGGCTTGTTCTGTCTCTCTGTTCTTCCAGTGTTCACCCCAATACTTGGCCTTGGGTTTTGTCTTATTAATAAGAACTTTGAAGATTCATGCTACAATTCCTAGTGTCCACATCCAATGGATCACAACAGGTTTCAACTTCCAGCTCCAGGGGATCCGGTGCCTTCTTCTGGCTTCTGTGAGCATTAGGCATGCACCTGGTGTACATACGCACATGCAGGCGAAACCCTCGTACATATAAATAAAAACCTGGCACTAATGTGAAGAGCCACGCATAAGCAGCCCATTGACTTCCAGCAGAAGCTGCTAAACCATGGACTAACCTTGCCAACTAATGATGCTGGGGAAGTTCCTCAGCTCTGGGAGAGGAATGGACCCACATCTTCTATCACATGAGTTTCCCATTTATGAACTGAAACTATCAATCTTCTTAAACAAAATTCTAAGGACACAAAGTATAAAAATTGATATCATCTGGGCAGCGGTGGCACAAGCCTTTAATCCCAGCACTTGGGAGGCAGAAGCAGTCAGATCTCTGTGAGTTCAAGGCCAGCCTGGTCTGCCTAGTGAGTTCCAGGACATCTAGGATTGTTACACAGAGAAACTCTGTCTTGAAAAAAAAATTGGTAGATTAAATTTCATCAAAATTAAAACTGAAGCTGGGGGTGGTGGCGCACGCCTTTAATCCCAGTACTGGGGAGGCAGAGACAGGCGGATCTCTGTGAGTTTGAGTCCTGCCTGGTCTACAGAGTTAGTACGAGGATTGTTACACAGAGAAACCCTGTCTCAAAAAAACAAAGAAAAAATTAAACACTGGGCTCATGCAATGACTCGGAGGGTCAAGACACTTTGCATCAAACCTGGTGACCTGGGTTTGATTCCAGGTCACACAAAGTGGAAGGAGAAAACCAAATCCTCCAAGTTGTCCTCTGACTTCCACATTCAGGGTGTGGTACATGCATCCACGTCACCCATCTACCCCCTGCTCTGAAAGTAAATAAATGTAAACATTTTAAGAATTATCCAGGGGATCAGATGCCCTTTTCTAACCTCCCTGGGTACCAGACATGCATATGGTGTACTCAGGCACAAACATATACATAAAAATGGATAAAAAGGGCTGGGCATGGTGACACATGCCTTTGATCCTTGCACTCAGAAGGCATAGGTAGGCAGATCTCTGTGAATTCAAAGCCAGCCTGATCTACATAGTGAGTTCAAGGACAGCCAGGGCTATGTAGAGAGAATCTGTCTCAAAACAAAACAAAACAAAAAAAACCAACCAAAGATTCAAAAACTGTTATGGCAGTCTAGAATTACTGATCTCTCTCTCTCTCTCTCTCTCTCTCTCTCTCTCTCTCTCTCTCTCTCTCTCTCTCTCTCTCTCTCTCTCCCCACTTCTGAGCCATCTCTCCAGCCCCCAAAGACAGTCTTTATAAGATTAAGGAAGTTTCTTTCCAGTTCTGGTTTGACAAAAGCCTTTTTCAAATGACTCCCGCATTTAATCCAATCAGTGCTGGATTGTATGTAGCTGGTGCTTTTTCTGCCTCCATTGAGATAACTGGCCCTGCTTTCTCCTTTTCAAGTCTGTCCTGATCCATTACACAGACTGCTTTTTGAACATTAACCAAACTTTACATTCCTGGATTTGCATATAACTTGGTGGTCACTCCTCTTCTCCCTTTCATGTCTGGTAATTCTGTCCATTAAACTTCTTTAGGCATTTCATAGCTGTGTTCATAAACCAGACTGGCCTTTAATTTTCCCTTATGGATCTTCAGATTTGGAGGTCAGGGTCAATGTTGACGCCATAAGGTGAGTTAAGGATAATTTCCGTTCCTTGGGTGGAAATGCCTCAACTTACAGAAGACATACAATCATGGGATATCTTTCCCCTTGAATGTTCAACCTAATCCAAAGGCAAAGCTATCTGAATTTGTAGTTTTCTTCCTGGGAAGACTTTTTATTTTAAAAATGGGTCTCACGCAGCCAGGCTGGCTTGAAACATGCCGTGTAGCCAATGATAACCGTGGACTTCTGATCCTCCAACTTTCAGAGGCTGGGTTTGCAGACACTGCCACCACACCTGTTTTATGCTGGGGATTGAACCCAGGGCCCCTTACATGCTAGGCAAGCATTCTACCAACTTAGATCCATCTCTAGCACTTCCTCTCGCCTCTCTCTCTCTCTCTCTCTCTCTCTCTCTCTCTCTCCTCCCATACTCCCTCCCTCCCTTCTTTCTTTCTCAGACAAACTCTCATGTAGTCCAGGCTGGGTCTCAAACTTGCTATGTAGCTAAGACTGACCTTGAATATTAAAAAAAGTAATTGTTTAGTGTATGTGCACACGTGTATTCCACAGTGCACATGCCAGAGCATGCGTGTGGAGGGCAGACGACAAACTGTGGGAGAGTCTATTCCCTCTTTCCACCATGTGGGTCTCAGGGATCAAATCCAGGCTTGGAGGCAAGCACCTTGCCCACTGAGACATCTTGCAGGCTCTGACCTTGAGTCTTTGATCCTCCGGAGCTCATCTCCCACGTTCCCACATGCTGGGATTACATGTGTGCCACCAGACCCAACTACAGATTCATAATTGCTGTTTGAACCTACAGGATTTATAGGATATTGTGGTTTTGCATGTCTTCTATGAGTCACTTGACAATTCATTATTTCTAGGAATTTTCTGTCTCATCTAAGCCTTTCATAGTTAGCATTAAGCTACTCATAATATCCTCTTGGTATCTTGACTTTATTTTTACTGACACTGTGTGGTATGTGTGTGTGCATGTTTGCATGTGCATGTATTTACGAGAGTGCACATGTGTACACATGCATGTGGGGGCCAGAGGTGGACACTGGGGGTCTTCGTTTCATCCTACACTTTATCTTCCGAGACAGGCTCTCATTAAACCCAGTGCCTCCTGGCCCAGCCATCACGTGGGTGCTGGTACTCTGAGCCCAGTGCTTACTCAGCAGGCTCTCCTTTACCCACAGAGCTCTCCAGCCTCGCTCTCAGTATCTTTAGATGTATGTGGGAGTTCTTGAAATGACCCCTTCTTCATTCCCCGTACTGATTTGTTTTTAATTAATAGTCTCATCAGAGTTTTTTCCATCTAAAGCCTTCCTGAGTGTAAATTCTGTGGTCGAGCAGTTTTGTTTTCTTGAAACCAAGTCTCACTCTGTAGCACAGGTTGGTCTCAAACTCATGACAATTCTCCTGCCTTGGTCTCCCATGCTGGGGTTATAGTCTGGAGCCATCACATCCAGGGTAAGAGCACACCGTTTTTAGTACACCCAAGGTTGTAGGTTCAGCTCTCAGCAGTATTTCTTTTTTTTAAACCAAAGAACAAAGTATAGTGATAAAGAAATTCTCTCTACTGTATGCTTGGCTTTTATTTAATTTTTTCTCCTCTGCAGTCAGACGTAGTGGCTCATGCCTGTATTTACAGCCCTTGGGAGGTGGAAGCAAGGAGATCAGGAGTTCAGAGTCATGCTTGGCCATGTAGCAAGTGTGAGAATAGCCTGGGCTACCACAGACTCTGCCTCCAAAATAAAAAGGCTGGAGCTAGAGGTCGGTTATTAGAGGGCCTGCCTCCAATGCGCAAAGCCCGGGGTTCGATCCCCAGCACTGCATAAACTGGGTGCAGCGGTGCACACCTCCAGTCCCAGCACTCTCCCTGTGGAACTAGGACGATCGAAAGTTCAAAGTCATTCTTGACTACTTAGCAGGTTCAAGGCCAGCCTGAGCTATGTGAGCTGTGTGAGGCTCTGTCTCAAAACAACAGCAACAACAAAACCCATTCATCTCACATTGATTTTTTTCATTATTCCAGTTTATTTGAGTAAAACTTCCTTCACTTTTCAGCAATGTTAAATACGCACGTAATGCTGAAGATTTTCTTTCAGTTTTACCTTAGCTCTATTCACAGATGTTTGTTTGTTTGTTTATGGGGAGCCATTGAGATCGAATCTTATTATACAATCCTAGCTGACTTGTTATTCTCTATGAAGCCCAGGCTGGCCTTAAACTTGCAGCAATCCTCCAGCCTCAACTTCCAGAGTGTTAGTATTGCATGTATATGACATCATACCTGGCACACACTTTTTTTGTTTTTGTTTTTGTTTTTCAAGACAGGGTTTCTCTGTGTAGCTTTGGAGCCTGTCCTGGATCTCGCTCTATAGACCAGACAGGCCTCGAACTCACAGAGATCTGCCTGGCTCTGCCTCCCAAGTGGGCACACACTTTTATTTGTAAGATTTACTGTTATTTAGTCATCTGATAGAGCAATACAAGTTCTTTACTAATTATGTGTTGTAGATATTTCCTCTCAATATCCTTCTTCTTCTTCTTCTTCTTCTTCTTCTTCTTCTTCTTCTTCTTCTTCTTCTTCTTCTTCTTCTTCTTTTTCTTCTCCTTCTTCTTAAATATAACTTCTTTATTTTATGTACATTGGTGGATTAGTACCCTAGTACTGGAGTTACAGACATTTGTGAGCTGCCATGTGGGTGCTGGGAATTGAATCTGGGTCCTCTAGAAGAAGTCAGTGCTCTTAACCACTGAGCCATCTCTCCAGCCCCTCTTCTTTTTTTTTTTTTTTTTTTTTTTTTTTTTTTTTAATGAGACAGGCTCTCATGTAGCCCAGGCTAGCCTGAAACTCATGAGTCTGAGGATGACCTTGAGCTCCCCATCTTCCTGCCTCCTCTGGGACTGCAGGTGCACACACCACTTTACTTGGCTTTATGTTGATGTTTTAATGACACTTTGATGAGCAGAACATGTTAATTTATTTTTCAGTGTTTAGGACCAAATTCAGGGCCAGTGCTCTCCCACCGAGCTGACACTCCAGTCCTTAATTTTACTATAGTTTAATTTGTGTATTATCTTTTGCTTTTTAATCTATAGGTTCCAAATGAGGGTCCCTGACACAGTAGGCCAGCACTCTTAACCTTGCCTACGCACGCACACATGCACGCATGCACCTATACGCACACAGAGATAGATAGATTGATTTGAGTGTGTGTGTGTGTGTGTGTGTGTGTGTGTGTGTGTGTGTGTGTGTGACACACGTTTGGTTTACTGTACCTCTCTTCCGTTTTGGTGATGCTGGGGATGAAGTCCAGGGCCTCATGCTCATGTGTCCTAGACAAACACTCTTCCACCTAGGCATACAACCAGGCCCTCTATAATATTTTCCAAAAACTTGAACTTTTTTTGGTTTGTTTTTGTTTTTGGAGACAGGGTTTCTCTGCATAGTCCTGGCTATCCTCAAACTCGCTCTGTAGCCCAGGCTGGCCTGGAAGTCAGAGATCCTCCTGCCTCTGCCTCCTGAGTGCTGGGATTAAAGGCGTGTGCCACCACCATCCAGCTCAAACACTGCTTTTTCGGGTGTGCCTGTCCCAACAAGAATTGTTTTTCAACATAATTATTCACAGTGTTGCTGAAGCTGTGGGAGGAAATTGGAAGCATAATCGAAGAAGCCGTGTGTGTGTGTGTGTGTGTGTGTGTGTGTGTGTGTGTGTGTGTGTGCATGTGTGTGTGTGTGTGTGCATGTGTGTTGTTTTTTGAATGTGCGCATGTAGGGGTCTGAGAGTATGGGGATGCATGTGTGCAGAGGCCAGAGTGCGACATTGGGTGTCCTCTGTCACTCTTCATCCTATTCCCTTAGGAGACAGTCTCTTACTGAATCCAGAGCTCTCTTTTTGGGCTAGGCTGGCAGCCAGCAAACCCCCACAGTCCCATTGTCGTGAATTCTGCTGGGACACCCCAACCCCAGCTCTGTGGCTACAGGCTCACAGAGCCACGCAGAGGACCACGTGTGGCTTTTACCTGGGTGCTGGGGGCCCAGGCTCAGGTCCTCATGTTCATGTTGCAAGCTTTTACCACGGAGCCACTTCACCAGCCCTTGAAGAAGCTTGCCAGTGCTGGTGTCTCCCCTTTGACCTAATCACTCACTTCTAGGAATCAATCTTAAGGAAATGATTCTCGGGAAATAATGAGTCACTTCTAAGAAACAATGGAAAGGATAGTCATTAAGGCATAATATATAATAATAATAAAATTTAGGTGAGATAGATATACAGTAAAACATGACATTATGTTTAATGAAATACCCCATAACCATCGGGAAACCATCATGTGATCCCAAGTTGTGCATATAAACCTCAGCTATTATTTTAATTCACCGTGCGAGGAAATAGGTACATATATCATAACTTTAGAATCTCATGAAATATGCCGGGTGGTGATGGCGCATGCAGATTGTCAAAATGATGTGGAAAAAAAAAATCTAGGTCTCATGCTTTTCATTTTCAAAACTGACTCAAAGCTACGACCATCAGGCCCGTAAGCTCCTGGCATGAGGCTTAGACATACAGAAAAATGAAGTGAGACTCCAGAAAGGGTCCCTCATCAGTTTGTTTCTTGACAATGTTGGGTCATAATTCTCTAAAGGAACAGAATTGATGGATGAGTATTAGAACAAGGGGGATATACAGGTGTTGTTTAAAACCTTCCCCAGGGGAATGAAAATAATGTTGACCCCTCCTCCTGAGGTCCTATGGTGGTCTGAATGAGAGTGGCCCCCATAGGTCATACATTTGAATACTTGATCCTCAGTTAGTGGAACTGTTTGGGGAAGATTAAGAGGTGTGACCTTGTTAGAGGAGGTGTGTCACCAGGCAAGGGGTGGGCTGGGCTTTGAGGTTCAAAAAAAGTTCAAGTTTGTCCGAATTGTCTGCCGGCCTCTTTCTCTCTACCTGCAACTTTTGGGTCGCATGGGAGCTCTCAGCTACTGCTCCAGCGCTATGCCTGCCTGCCTGCTGCCATGCTCCTCACCATGATGGTCATGGACTCACCCTCTGAGACTCTAAGTCCACAATAAACTCTTCTATAGTTGCCCTGGTCGTGTTATCTTATCACAGCAATGAAAAGTTACTAAGACAAATCCCAGTGACAAACTGAGACGTGAGTCCATCAAAGTTCACTCTGGGGAACCAATGAATTTATTGTGCTTCCCTCCCAAGTAACCAAGGGGTTACTTCCAGGGATGTGGGAACAGGCTACATCTGGAAAGCCTTTGCCCAGCAGGGATGAGGGCTTCTTCATAGCCACATAGATGGAGTCTACTCCCTAGCCTTCTCTGCCTATATGCTCTAGCCCCTTACTGAGGCCACATGCAATTAAAGCAAAATCCTACAACACATGGCAGGGAGTGTCAGTCACTCAGGTGAGTCTTGTGACCCTCTCTAGGCCTCAACAAGGAATTGTGTAGACAGTCAACTAGCCCAGTTAAGGTAATCCCTTCACAGTGGAACTCACAAGATGGAGGTTCCTCGGCTCAAGGGTCATGCACAGCAGTTGGCTTACACAGCCCTGGCTGTGTAATACATGGCCGCCTGCATGTCAGCTGCAAGGGATACAAGGCTGGAGGTCTCAGCAGTCTCAATTTGGTGCCAAAAGCCTGTTGGATTCCTGGAGAGCAATTAGCCTTCAGTCCATGCTGGCAGGTGAAGAAGGTGGGTTCTGATGTTAGAGAGGACAGCAGCGGCAGCAACAGCGAAGATGCACTCACCAGCAAAGAGGAAATGTGGGCAGACCACAGCAGCACCGCTTTTACCTCAGACCTCTGTACCCTGGGTACTGCCAGCTGAAGCTGCCTGCTCTCAGGAGGGTCTTCCCCTTCAGTTAAAACTTCCAGAAGTCCCCACACAGACCCACCCAGAGGTGTGTCTCTTAGCTGATTCCAGATCCCATCAAGTTGACAGTCAAGATTAATCATAATAGATTTGATCCCCTGTGCTCTAACTCTTCCTTTTCAGAATAAGAAGTATGAAATCTGTTGTTTTATTCTATAGGAGCTCACAGTTAAGAGACTTTGAACTTTTAAAGCTTTGAAATCTGTGTTCCATATGAACTTACACACGCATGTGTACCTATATACACAAAAATACACGTTACACTGCAGTGGTTAGAAAGAAAATGGCCCCCATGGGCTCAAAGGGAGTGGCACTGTTAGGAACTATGGTCTTGTTGGAGGAGGTGTGGCCTTGTTGGAGGAGGTGTGGCCTTGTTGGAGGAAGAGCACCATTAGGGGGTGGGCTTTGAGGAGTCAGAGGCTCAAGAACAGGCCTAGTGGCGTATAGTCTTTTTTCCCCTGCTGCCTGCAGATGAAGATGTAGAACTCTCACCTCCTTCTCCAGCACCATGTCTGCCTGCACACCGCCATGCTTCTCGCCATGATGATAATGGACTAATCCTCTGAATTGTAAGCCAGTCCCAAATGAATGTTTCCCTTTATAAGAGTTACCATGGTCATGGTGTCTCTTCACAGCAATAGAAACTCAAAGACCTCTCTCTCTCTCTCTCTCTCTCTCTCTCTCTCTCTCTCTCTCTCTCTCTCTCTCTCACACACACACACACACACACACACACACACACACTGAACCAAAAATCAAACAACAAGAAGAAAGGAAGTTGGAGCTGGCAAGAAGGCTCAGTGGTTAAGAGCACTGCCTACTCTTCCAGAGAAGACCTGAGTTCAATTCCCAGCACCCACATGGCAGCTCACAACCATCTGTGACTCCAGTTCCAGGGAATCTGACACCCCCTGCTGGCCTCTGGGGGCACCTGGAACACACATGGTGCACAGACATATGCAGGCAAACCCTTATACACTTAAAATAATAACTTTTAAAAGTAAAAATGAAGATATAAGACAACCAGAAAATGCTTACAAAGTGTATGTGTGGTAAGAGAGTCATATTTAAGGCTGTAGTGGTTGCTCATGTTCAATTCCCAGCACTTGGGAGGCTGAGGCAGGAGGATGGCCTCAACTTGGAGGCCAGTCTGGGCTAAAGAGAGATGCTGACATTTCTCCAAAGAAGATACAGAAATAGCTAATGTGGTTTTGGGGATATAGCTTAGTGGTAGTGTTCTCAGTCAGCAATACGGGAGGTCTGGGTTCAACTCCCAGCACATATTGATAGTACACTCACAAATACCATTAATCATCAGGAAAACACAAACCATAATGAGCTATGATGTCATGCAGGACGGTGCTGTACTCAAAAGGACAGACAGTAACAAGTGTTGGCAAGGATGTGGAGAAATTAGAACCCTCATTCACGGCTGCAGGAATGGAAAGTGGTCCAGCGGCACTGGAAAGCAATTAACAGAGGTTAACCACAAACAGTTAACGCTGTTTCCTGTATGATCCTGCAATTCTACTCCCAGACACATGTTAAAGGGAAGTGAAAACATGTCCACCCAACAATCACCCACGAGTGTCCACCGCAGCAGTATTGATAATGTCCAAAGTGTATAAAAAATTCCAAATATCCAAGAGCTGATGAACAGAGAAAGAAAATGTAGTATATCTACATAATAGATATAAATATCATTTGGTCATGAAAGGGGATGACTATTTTTCTTTTCCTTTCCTTTTCTTTTTCTTTCTTTTCTTTTTTCTTTTCTTTTTTTTTTGAGACAAGGTCTCTCTGTGTAGCTTTGCACCTTTCCTGGAACTCACTCTGTAGCCCAGGCTGGCCTCGAACTCACAGAGATCTGCCTGGCTTTGCCTCCCGAGTGCTAGGATTAAAGGCATGCGCCACCACCGCTGGGCCCACTTTTTTATTTTTAAAAAAATTATTTATTTTGGTGTTGGAGAGATGGCTCAGTGGTTGAAAGCACTTGTGGTTTTCCCAGAGGACTTGGGTTGGGTTCCCAGCACCCACATGGTGGCTCACAGTCACATGTGACTCCAGTTCCAGAGGATCCACAATCCTGGTTGTGTGCCTCCTGTGTGTTCTCCACCACTGGGCCATCCCGCACTCTGAGCTGTTATTTTAAAATGCAACTGTGCCAGGTGAGGTCCTAGTACTTGAGGCAGAGACAAGAGGCTCCTTGCAAGTCTCAGGCTAGGTTAGTCTATATAGTGAGTTCGAGGCCAACCAGAGCAACCTGGTGATATCCTGTCTCATGACACCAGAAACCACAACAAGGCAATTGAGTCAGGCCTCTTGTGACCTCAGTCAAAGCTACACTGGGCTGGTGGGAAGTGGCGGACAGCCAAGCAAGGAAGGCACAGAGACAGCTCCGGTGGCTGTGCTGGCCACAAAGGCAACAAATGGGTATGGATAAAAGTAGGGTTGTTTATTCTGCCATAAGAGACACCGTGGCATTCCGCAGCAGGTCTCATCAGCTCTTTTCCTGGACTGATCAGACAGGCCAGGCCAGTCACCTGCCACTGAAACGCAGCCACCTGGAAAAACCACATCCAGCCTGCCTTTGGACACCTCCCCTCTGACGTCCACTCCCACTGGCCACTTCTTCTCCATGCGAGGTAGCCTGGCCAGATTGAAGTCCACGGATTCCAAGAGCAACTTGCAAGTTTGGCAGAGGTGAAGGGAGCCCTCACTGCTCCTGAAGCCAGCGAGGGGAAGGGGACCCCGCAGGATCACAGCCCGTTTGCCTCATGTCCCAAACCTGCTTCCCTCTGGTTGCTATGGTAAAATACCTAGCGAAAGCAACCTCAGGAAGGAAGGGTTTCCTCCAGCAGCTCACAGTTTGAGGGGATGTGGTCCATGATGGAGGATGACAGCAGCTGGTCACATTGCATCCACAGCCAGAAGGCAGAGAGAGATGCGTGCCCAGTGCCTCCTTCACCTTCCTCATCTTCACTGCTTGTTCAGCCCAGGAGAGAGTGCTGCCCACCTTCAGTGTAGGAGGCTGTCCAATTCCTTTTCTATTGACAGGACAAAACAACACAACCAAGGCAACTTCTAGAAGAAAGCATTTAGGGCTGGAGAGATGGCTCAGTGGTTAAGAGCACTGGCTGCTCTCCCAGAGGACCCAGGTTTGATTCCCAGCACCCACATGGCAGCTCACAACTGTCTGTAACTCCAGTCCCAGGGGATTCAGCATCCCCACACAGGCATATATGTAGGCAAAATACCAATGCACATAAAATAATAAAAAAATTCTCACAGTTCCGGAGGGTCAGAGCCCAAGACTATTGTGGTGTGGAGCATGGCAGCAGACAGGCAGACATGGTGCTGGAGCAGTAGCTGAGAGCTTACATCTTATTCATGAGCATGAGGCAGACAGAGTGAGAGGCCTGCTGGGAATGGCATGGGCTTTTGAAACCTCTAAGCCCACTCCCAGTGACACACCTCCTCCAACAAGGCCACACCCAAACAGTTTAACCAACTGCTGTTGCTGGGGGAGACAAGCATTCAAATCTGTGAGGGCCATTCTCAACCAAACTACCTCAGTAGGGCTTTTCCCATCAGTTAAACCTTCTGGAAACTTCTAGATCTACCCAGGAGTACATCTTATAGGTGATTCCAGATCCCGTCAAGTTGACAGTGAAGACTGACCACTGCCCCTACCCCCAAAACACGCACTTACTCACTACCTGCTAAAGTGTCCATTTTGCAGACCCTTGCCTAGTGCTCTTGGGGATTACTGGGAGCCCCCAGGGATGCTTCGGGGAGACTCAAGTCTCCACTCCCTTTTCCCAGCAGCTCCTCTACACCCTCTACCCCCAGCAGAGATGCAGGGCCTACCAGTGTTACTCCATGTCGCCAAAGGGGTCCCTGGTAGTGCAGCCTGGGCTGCCTTATTGAAGTGGTGAAGAGAACCCATTACCAGAGGTCAGCTTTGGCCCATGCTTCTTATGGATTTAGATGAGTAGCTTTGTAGGGCCTAGCTTAAACTACGTCTTTGGTAGAGCCAACTCTGAATTCAGTCTCAAGCCACAGCCCCTGCCATAATCCAAAACCCCTAATTAGTATGTACTCTGCACAGGCCACCAGTTCCCCAACAACCAGGACACTGAGAGGCTCGGGTGCTGAATTGGAGACTGGATCTGGGAAGGAAACTGACTGGGGTCTAGCTCCTAGAACTTTTCCGAGTTTGCCAAACTCTTTTTTTTTTTTATAGACAGGGACTCATGCAGCCCGGGTTGGCTTCAAGTTCTCTAGGTAGCCAAAGCTGGACTTCAACTCCTGATCCTCCTGCCTTCTTCCTATGTGCTAGAATCATAGCCATATATCACCATATCCATCTACCAACCCGTTCTCTTAGCATTCTATCAGAGCCATTGACTTTGCACAGGCTGACCCACCTTGGAGGAGGTAGCCATTGAATTTGGCTTTCTAGGTGCCTCCATATGTATATACCCACTCATTCCATCTGGGCCAGAGCAAGTAAGAAATTTTTTTAAATTTGTTTTTATTTTATGTATGTGCATTGGTGTTTTGGCTGAATGTATGTCTGTGTGAGGGTATCAGGTCCCCTAGAACTGGAATTAGAAACAGGTGTGAGCTGCCATGTGGGTGCTGGGAACTGAACCTATGTACTCTGGAAGAGTAGTCAGTGCTCCTAACCGCTGAGCCATCTTTCCAGCCCCGCAAGTAAGAAATGTTTGCAAATTGGGGCTCAAACACATTCTAAAGGATTGAGGTGGAAGGAGGAGGCTATTCTAGCTTGCTTTTCTGTTGCTGTGATAGAACACTGACTAAAAGAAACTTGTGGAGGAAAGAGTTCATTTCAACTCACTCTGTAGCTCAGGTTGGCCTCGAACTCACAGAGATCCACCTGCCTCTGCCTCCTGAGTGCTGGGATTAAAGGCGTGCGCCACCACCACCCAGCTTGGGTTCATTTCATCTTACACTGTATAGTCCATCATCCAAGGGAGCCAAGGCAGGAACAGAAGCAGAGACCATGGAGGACCACTGCTTACTAGCTTGCTCCCGCCTGGCTTGCTCAACTGCTTTTCTTATACAGCACAGGCCCACCTGCCAAGGGATGACACCGCCCACAGTGGGCTGGGACCTTCAACATTAACTGGTGATCACAAAAACGCTCCACTGACATGTCCACAGGCCGCTCTGATGGAGGCAGTCCCTTTTCCCACATAAGTCTTGGCTGTGTTAAGGTGACAAAACTGCCTAGTACAAGGCCCTTCTGCATTCAAGTCTCTCCTGGAGAGCAAAGATGTCATTTAAAGACCGAAAGGAAGGCTCTGAGAAAGCCCATAGCGAATGGTCTGTTGGTGTGGGTTATTCTTTCTGCTTCAATTAATTAATGAATTAATTAATTTTAAGACACTCTCACTGTCTATAGCCCTGGCTGGTCTAGAACCCTCTATGTAGTCCAGGCTGTCCTTGAACTCCCAGAGACCCACCTGCCTCTGTCTCCCACGCCAGTCCCTGACTAGTTTTGTTTTTTGAGACAGAATCGATAGTGGGTGCTGGCCTCAAACTCCTCACCGTAGCCGGATGTAGCTCAGGGATGACTTTGAACTTCTGACCCCCACACTCTACCTCCGTGATGCTAAGATTGCTGGTTTGTGTCACTGTGCCTAGTTTATGCAGTGCTGGGATTGAACCCGGATTCTCCTGCGGTAAGCATCTTACCAACTGAGGTACATCCCCAGTTCTATGGGTGCAGAACTGTCTTCCAAGCACTTGGCTGTAGGATCTCCTGGCATCTATCCCCACAGTAAAGTCTTACACCCAGCACTGGGGTCCTTGGTCATCTTCTCCTCTCCTCCCACCCGGGGTGGGGTGGGGGTGGGGTGGGTGGTGGACACACACACACACACACACACACACACACACACACACACAGCCCTCCCTCTGCAAGCCTCCACCTGCTGGGGTACGGAGATGTTTAAATAACCCCCGGAGACCTCCTCCCCTCCTCCTCCTCACACTGTAGCTTGAGTCACCCCGAAAGCTTGCCTTTTCCCCAGCCTCCCTCTCCAGGGCTTTCTCTGCCTTCTGAGTTGCCTCTCTGAGGTCATGGGCACCGCAGACCACATTTGGCAAGAACCTATGGAGGGCGGGACGGTTTCTTGAAGGGATCTCTCAGAACCCGAAACCCACGGGTCAGCTTCTCTACCTAGGACTCTGCCTCCGACAGAGGGACTGAGGTGGGGACAGGGGTGGGGACAGCAGCACCCAAGTCTTGGGAGAGGGGGGACCGAGTCAGCTTGGGTCCCTGAATTCCATACTATGTAAATGAAAGCTGAATGGCCGTTCTTAGGGAGAAGCCCCTCTCACCTCACCTCCCGCGGTGCTCAGGCCGGGCACATGTCCCCCCCACCCCCTCAAACACACACACACACACACACACACACTCAGAAGGGGGCTGGCTGTTTCCCAAAACTCAGACATGTCCTGGCTGGAGCTGGCTGTGGGCCGGGCACCCCAGGGCAGCTGGGCAGGGCGGGGTGTCCTGGAGAGCCGCGGATGGACCTCACACCCAGGCTGGGCCAGGACACCCAGTCCTTGGCTGAGGCCCAAACCGGCTCTGTTTACAGAATCTGTCAGCCTGGCTCCCCTCCCCCATCCACCACTTCCCCTGGAGTCCTGGGGGCTGGGAGGGGACAGGCGGGGCCAGTGGGGAGCTCTAGCCGCCCGCCTCGCCATCCAGGCTCGGATAGTCATCTGCCTCCAGCATCCTTCTTTTTGGCGTCTTTCTCTAAGCCTGGAGTGGCACTTCCACCCTGGGGCAGGTGCATTTCAAGGGGGTTCTGGAGAGAGCGCGCTTGCCCCCGAGGGAAGCTGAGATAAGAGGTGCAAAGATAGGCTGGGTGCCCAGCGGTGCCAGGGAGATTCCCAAGGGCTTCCTGGAATTCGCCAGACAGCCCAGAATGAGGCTTTCTGCTTCCTCCACACCCCAAACCCGTGGGCCCCCAGGAGCATTTCCAGAATTCCTGGAGGCACCTGGCGTAAATTGGATGTAGCCTGGAGGATAGACTCCGGATTTCCAGGACTACGAAGTCCAGAGATGAGGATACCAGGCGAGCCCGCACGGTGACTCAGCTGCCGCCAGCAGTAAGGAAGCTCTGCGTCGGGGGATGGGGGGCGGGGGGGCGACTGGACGCCCAGCCCCCGCCCCCTCTGCCCCCCCCCCCCCGCCGCTCCGGGAAGGCCGGCCCACCACGCCCAGCTTCCCAGAGGAGCCTGCAAATCCCAAGGGCTTCTCTTCTGTGTTAAGTTACTGACAAAGATTGGCACTGGCCTACAGCCCTCTGTGATGACTTACCTTCCTTTAGAGATAAGGGAACAGCAGCACAGAAAGACCGAGGTACGGCGTGGCTGGACTGCAGCTCCCAAGCAAGCAACCCCCTCCTCCACTTTGTCCTGTCCCAAGTCACACTCAGCTATGTGACAGGCAAACCAGGAACTTGGAGACCCCCGGGGCCTGGAGGCTAACTGTACCAGTGTGGTGGCCCACGACTTTGAGCCCAGCTTTCAGGAGGCAGAGGCAAGCAGACCTCTGAGTTCCAGGCCAGCCTGGTCTACAGATTTAGTTCCAGAACATCCAGGGCTACACAGAGAAAACAAAAACAAACCCAAAACAACACACACACACACACATTTCCCAAGTCCAGTGTGACATTGCTAAGCATTTGCTGACAGTCTGGCCTGGTGGTAAATGTGCCCTAGCCTTGAGTTTCCGCTCTCTAAAGGAGAAACTCCTGGGTGCTAAGTTGGATCTCCTGTGAGAAATGACCACCCGGGGGCCCAGCTCTGTGTGGCTCACAGATTCACACCTGTCTCTTACAGGTGTGGGGTCAAGACCAGGGCAGTGCCACAGAAAGACAGTGTGGCCAGCAGTGCCAGTCCAGGCCTTTCATCCCAGCACTTGGTAGGCAGAAGTAGGTGGATCTCTGTGAGTTTGAGGCTAACCTGGTCTACATAATGAGTTGAGAGAGAGACTGAATTCCAAAATGTCAAGAAGCAAAAAACAATGGTGTAGAAGGGTATGGTGGCGCACACCTTTAATTCCAACACTTGGGAGGCTGAGGCAGTCAGATCTCTATGACCAAGGCCAGCCTGGTCTACACAGAGAACTCTAGGTCAGCCAAAGCTACATAGTGAGACCCTATGTGGTAGTTTGAATGTAAATGGCCCGTAATCTCCTAGGGAGTGGCACTGTTAGGAGGTGTGACTTTGTCGGAGTGGGTGTGGCCTGTTGGAGGAAGTGCGTCACTGTGGGGTCCTGTGCTCAGTGGGACACCGCCCACTGTGTCAGTCGACTTCCTGTTGCCTGCAAAATGTAGCACCCTCAGTTCCAGCACCCATCATGATGACAATGGACTGAACCTCTGAAACAAGTCACCCCAGTTAAATGTTTTCTTTATAAGAGTTGCCATGGTCGTGGTGTCTCTTCACAGCAATGTAAACCCCAACCAATACACCGTGTCTCAAAAAACAACAACAAACTAAACAGAAAGCACCAATGGGAGGTATGAGGGAGTGGGCAGCAGCCGTGGAAGAAATGACTCAAAGGGGCAGGGATGAGATGACCCCTCAGCCCCCAGCCCTCGGGGTCCGTCCATGTGAAGCCTGGCTCTGACAGCTGTGCGGATGGAAACTTTCCCAGGCTCTCCCGCTTCCTTCCCCTTTGACCTTCTTCTGCTGAGCCCTGTGATCTGCACTTCTGGAAACTCACAGGACAGCCGGAAAGAGAGCACACTGCATGTCCCTGCTGCACATCTCTGCCTCAGTGTCCCTTTTCTCAGTGACGTGTGTTTGCAGATCTGGGAGGCTCTGACTCATGGGAAAATCTGAGGAGGGGAGGGAAGGGGAACTCTTGAGATGGGCCCCTACTCCGTGGTCGCATTGGTCTGACCTGATCGCCAGTCCAGGTTCAAGGGACTTCTCAGAAAAGTATGACCTTGTTAAAAAAAAAGAAAAAGAAAAAAGAAAAGAAAAAAACCATTTAGCCTTCTAGGGCCTCTGCAAAACCAGAGACTTCAAATGCCAAACATCTTTCCTGGAAAGGATGTCCATGGCAGCACTGAGTGACTCTTGTGACCAAGCATGATGAGGGCTGGTGCCCTTCAGTTGGCCTAGCTTTGTGGGCAAACTGTGTCTTTTCCAGTTATTTCTGGAGGAAGCCAGTTCCCAAGACCAGGATGAGGACAGAAGAGAGAAGGGAACCGAGCAGGGAGTGTGGGATGGGTTTCCGGTACCGGGAAGGGCTCAGGACACTAATAAATCCCCCTCTGAGTGCAGGGCATGGCCCTGGGGCTTTCCACACTCATGGGATGTCTCTGGAGCCCTGTTCTGTGAAGATCTTCATTCAGCCTCCAGGCTCTACATGCCTTCCCTCCTCAGTTGCCTTGGAGGCTATCGACGGATGGTTGGGCTCTTTGTGTCCAGTTCTCAAAGATCCCTGCCTTTCCTGGACACCTTCCTTCCCTCTCTTTCAACCGACCTGGTCGGCCAGGGTGACTGTAAGCCAACAGGCTGGCATCAGAACTCTCTTGAACCTTGTACAGAGACCGGAATCTCTAGGTGCTGGAATGGAGGCTTGAGAAGGTGTTGAGGGAGGGGTTTTGTGTAGCAAAAGCAAATTGGGAGGGCCCAGAGCCCCCACCCCCTAAAGTTAGGAAGGGATTTCAGGCACGCTGTGACCTGGGCCTGGATCTGGTTCCAAACGGTTTGAGAGTTGGGAAACAGACTGCCCTAAGTGTTAGAAGAGTCTGGAGGACCCCAAGGACTTCTCCAAGCCCCTCACTTGCTCTGCTGCCGAAATGTGGCCTTGGTGAGCTCCTCACGGAGGTGACACACATCTCTCCATTGTAGAACCTCAGTTCATTGGACTGATCCACCCATGGAGTCTAAGCTAGAAGCCTTGTCACCGTCACTCCCAGTTGAGTCTGTCTGTCTGTCTATCCATCCATCTGTCATTATTGTTGCTGTTATTATTTTGCACAGAGTTTCATGTACCTCAGCCTGGCCTCAGACTCACTAATGGATGAGAATGACCTTGTTCCTCTGATTGTCTTACCTCCGTCTCCTCAGTGCTAGGATTTCAGGCACGCTCCTGGTGTGTGCTGCGGACCGAACCCAAGGTTCTGCGTACACTGGGGAAGAGTTCACCAGCCGAACTGCAGCCCAGCTCCTGTCAGCTCCCTAGTGCTGGGATTACAGGCACACACCACCTTTGTCTTTCTCTGGAAACAAATCGCTCCCGACTCCAGCGAATCATAATTCCCCCCGAAGAGCAATCTTGAGAATGTCAAGGGGAAATTATTGAATTATCCCAGTTGGCAGAGAAACCTAATTTATAGCAAAGCATTTCTCTTGAAGTTTTAATAGATTTTTTTTTCCCCTCCGATGGATTTTAATGCTCAATTGTTTCCTGGGCTTGGAAATTTCATCTGAAGCACTAACATCACTTTTCTGTTCTTGATTTATTACCAGCTCCTGGCTTCTGAGTCTGATAGGAAATCCAACAGCCTGTTTTCCCTTAAATGTGAGCGGCCTTCAGCCTCTGATCAGCCTGTCTCCATCTCTCAAAGGCCTAGGGACCTGTCTAAACTTTCTGGATCTTCCTTGGACCTGGAATGGGGCTCCCTCTTTGAGAAGTTTGCTGGAGTTGAGCCTCAAGACCATTTCTGTATAAATGCCACTGGCCAGTGACATCCTTAGTGGTATTCCACGTGGCTAACCCGCCAAGCCTCCTCCAAGCCTACTCCCTTCCTCCAAGCCAATCAACAGGTCTGGTGTGCAGGAAGAGAAAACAGGTGTCACATGAAATGGCCTGGCCGAGTGGCAGTGTCCCTGCATGGACCAGTGACAGCTCAGCCTCCTGTTAGCAAAGGGACATTTGTGCTGATGTCTTTGGGGTCCAGTGAAATGGAACCATCTGGAAATAGCACGGAGAACAACACGGTAAAGAAGCTGTCTGGCGGTCTCTGTTTATAAGGCCCCCTATAGAAAGATCTGGAAGCTCTGTGCAATCCTCCTTAAGAGATGGGCAGACCGGATATTCAGCTGCCTTCCTTGTTTATTTACTTTAAAAAATGTAACAATAAGTACCACTTATGGCTACTAGAATATGTGAATTTTTTTTTAGATTTACTTACTTTATTTTGCGTGTATGAATGTTTTACCTACGTGTATGTGGATACACTACATGCAGGCCTGTGACGTCAGAAGAAGGTGTCACAGTTAGAGATGGTTGTGAGATGTCATGGGGGTCCAGGGAACTAAAGCCGGGTCCTCTACAAGAGCAGCCAGTGCTCTTTCCTGCTGAGCATCTCTCCAGCTCCAGCTCCTTAGCTACCTTCTGAGTGACAGATAGAGTTGCCGAGCCAGAAAAGAAGGGGCATTTGGGAATGAATGACAGGTAGAGGACAGAAATATTTGGGAATAAAACCGGCTTCTTTAGCACTCTTGGAATCATGACACCCTTTCTACAGAGGTGTCAACTAAGGTTATGAAAAGAGGAGGAACTCACACAGCTTTGGCAAGGGGCCAAGGGGAGTCTGAGACCCAAGGTCTCAGTCCCTGGGGCTTCTTCTCAGTGTGTGAGAGGTTTTCCCAGGCCCGGGCTAACCTGACCCTGCAGAGCTCAGCAAAAACCAGGCTTTGTGGTGAGAATGGGGTCTCTCAGGCTCCATGTCACCCAGTGGCTGCAGGTTCTGGGAACTGCTTCCTGGAGATCTCTTGTTTTCTGAGAACCTCCTCCTCTCTGTGGGCCACCTTTCTTCCTGGCCTCCCTCTGCCCAGCAGCTGGAACCGAGGCCACCTGATTCCGTCTGCTCTCTGGCAGACAGTGACTGTACCACACGTGGCTGTGAGCCAGGCCCAGGAAAGCTGAGTGAGCAAGGCACAGAGGTTTCTGTCTTTTTGAAGAAAGTGGAGAAGGGAACTTGAGCAGGCTAGTCATGAGATCCTGCTTCCTGGGGACAGAGGCGCTGATGATAGTCTAAGACTGGGAAATTTCCTAAGGGGTGAAGAGAACACATTAGAACAGGGGTCAACACAATACCGATCGGCACTTTCCAAAGGGGCAGGATGGGGGCCAGAAATCGGGAAGCCGCTAATGAGACCCCCAGGTACGTGTAGAGTCATTCTTGGGGCTTAAGGATGTGGTTTACTTGGTAGAGGGACTGTTAGCATGTATGGAGCCCTGGGTTCCATCCTCAGTACCTCATAAACTGAACATGGGGGCATTCAGGAAGTGGAAGCAGGAGAAAGTTCAAGGCCATCCTTGGCTTCATAGCCATTTTGAGGCCAGGCTGGGGTACATATGACCCTGTCAAAAGAAGAAGAAGGAGGAGGAGACAGAGGTCATTTTGGTAAGACTGAGAGCTTTGAGAGTCCTGAACTGGTCAAGAGAGAAGCAAGTTCCTTGTCAAGTGTGGTTCAGCCCATGGGTCAACCTCTAGTTCCTACTTACTTAGTTTGGGAAGAGGAAGTCTAGGATAACCCAAGTTTAGAAGTCCCCACCCCCACCCCCAGCAACATAGCCTACCCTGACCTACCCCCCCACACCATAGTCCCCACTGACCTACCCCCCCACACCATAGCCCCCGCTGACCTACCCCCCACACCATAGCCCCCACTGACCTACCCCCCCACACCATAGCCCCCACTGACCTACCCCCCCACCCCAACACCATAGTCCCCGCTGACCTACCCCCCCACACCATAGCCCCCACTGACCTACCCCCCACCCCAACACCATAGCCCCCACTGACCTACCCCCCCACCATAGCCCCCACTGACCTACCCCCCCCACCATAGCCCCTGCTGACCTACCCCCCCACCCCCGCACCATAATCCCTGCTGACCTACCCCCCCCACCATAGCCCCCACTGACCTACCCCCCCACCCCCGCACCATAATCCCTGCTGACCTACCCCCCCCACCATAGCCCCTGCTGACCTACCCCCCCACCCCCGCACCATAATCCCTGCTGACCTACCCCCCCCACCATAGCCCCCACTGACCTACCCCCCCACCCCCGCACCATAGTCCCCGCTGACCTACCCCCCCACCCCCGCACCATAGTCCCCGCTGACCTACCCCCCCACCCCCGCACCATAGTCCCCGCTGACCTACCTCCCCACCCCCGCACCATAGTCCCCGCTGACCTACCCCCCCACCCCCGCACCATAGTCCCCGCTGACCTACCCCCCACCCCCACACCATAGCCCCCGCTGACCTACGCCCCCACACCATAGCCCCTGCTGACCTACCCCCCCACCATAGCCCCTGCTGACTTACCCCCCCACCATAGCCCCTGCTGACCTACCCCCCCACCATAGCCCCTGCTGACTTACCCCCCCACCATAGCCCCTGCTGACTTACCCCCCCACACCATAGCCCCTGCTGACCTACCCCCCCACCATAGCCCCTGCTGACTTACCCCCCCACACCATAGCCCCTGCTGACCTGCCCCCCCACACCATAGTCCCCGCTGACCTACCCCCCCACCCCCACACCATAGTCCCCACTGACCTACCCCCCACCCCCACACCATAGTCCCCACTGACCTACCCCCCCACACCATAGTCCCCGCTGACCTACCCCCCCACACCATAGTCCCCGCTGACTAGCCACTCTTACTGTCCCTGGGGCTTAGGGTCCCTTGCCAGGACTTCTGAAACTTTGCCCCGAAGCGAGTAATTTCCCAGAGTTTGTGCCTGGCATGAGGATCAGAGCTTCTGCTTTCTGCCTCCCACCTCTGAAAGAATCAGAGGAAGAGCCTATTGAGCCTATTGTGGGGACCTCGGGGAGCTTCTGATGTAGGAGCCGTCTCCAGAGGTGGGATGAAGGGCCTGTGCAGACCTGAAGTGCCTAGGGCACGAAGCTTCTCTGCTGACTCCTCCAGCCCACGCACCCTGGCACAGGCTGTCTGGGTCTGAGTCTGCTGGGCACCCGGGGCTGGCTTGCTTGGTAGTGATCACGCAAGAGGCATGCCTGCCATTCAGGCCCTTGGCCCCAGCCCATCTTTCATACCGTGGTTTCCTCAGCACTGGGCAGACAAGGCAGTGTGCAACAGAGCTCAAATTACAGCTGGAAATTCTCATAGAGTTTTCTTTCTTTCTTCCTTTCTTCCTTTCTTCCTTTCTTCCTTTCTTCCTTTCTTCCTTTCTTCCTTTCTTCCTTTCTTCCTTTCTTCCTTCCTTCCTTCCTTCCTTCCTTCCTTCCTTCCTTCCTTCCTTCCTTCCTTCCTTCCTTCCTTCTTTCCTTCCTTCCCTTCTTTCTTTCTTTTTTCTGTTGTTTTTTGCTTTTTGTTTGTTTAAGATAGAGTCTCATGTAGCACAGGCTGGCCTCAAAATCCCTATGTAGCCAAGGATGACCTTGAACTTCTGATTCTTCTGCCTCCACCCCCGAGTCCTGGAATCATAGGTGTGTACCACTATGCCTGGTTTATGCTGGGATAGATCAGATCCAGGACTTCGTGTGTGCGGGACAAGCGCTGTACGGACTGAGCCCCAACCCAAGCCTTCAGGAAGCTTCTGACAATAATAGACAGCCATGTGGAGATGCAGAAGGAGGGAAAGTGACCCAACTCTTCAGACCCTGGAGTCTTCCTGGCCCATATGAGGAGCTGGCATCACCCTCACCCCCTTGCATCCAAGATCCCTGTCGAGCAAGGATGTCGGCCATGGCCAATCTGGTCTCATCCTTTGGCCCCTTCCCACACAGCTCCGGATCTGTTTACATTTCCACCGCAGCTCCCCATCTCTGGACTCAGCAGCAGCCTCTGCGCTGGCTGCCCGCTCCTCCCCATCTCCCTTAGTGTTACTCCTCCTCCTCCTCCTCCTCCTTTAAATGGCTTATTTTATGTGCATTGGTGTTTGCCTACATCTATGTCTGTGTGAGGGCATCAGATCCCCTGACTGGAGTTAAGGCACTTGTGAGCTGCCACGTGGGTACTAGGAATTGAACCCGGGTCACCAGTGCTCTCAGCCATTGAGGCATCTCCTGGGCTCTCCAGTGTCCCTTCTTTACCTGACAGCCAGGGGGAGCTTCTCAAAGTGCGAGTCTTGTGGTCTGTCCGCTGCCAGAAACCTTGGTTGGCACCTTGGGTAAAAGTACTGCCCATCTGGGTCCTAGTGCCTGCAGCCACAGCACGCAGAGGCAGACCTTATCCTCCGAGACCCTAAATTCTTTTTTTAAACATTTCACTTCATTGTTGTTGAGTGTGTGTGAGTAATGAAAAATTATATAAAGCTAATTGTTTTTCTAGTTCTAATTCTGCCATGGACGTTTTGATTTTGGTGGTGGGCAAACGCATAAAATATTGACACACTGACATTGTAAAATTTAATTAAAAGCTTCACAGCTTCCATTTCAAATGCCAGTATTCACTATGTATAAGTTCACTAAGTTGTACAAAGGTTGGAGTTGGTTAATTTTGGTGTGTTATGTTTTTATTTATTTGCAAGGTTTTTTTGTAAAGTTAATTTTTTTATTTTTATTTTTTTAAATTTATTTATTATATATACAGTGTTCTGCCTGCAGGCCAGAAGAGGGCACCAGATCTCATTACAGATGGTTGTGAGCCACCATGTGGGTGCTGGGAATTGAACTCAGGACCTCTGGAAGAGCACTGGCTGCTCTTAACCACTGAGCCATCTCTCCAGCCCATAAAGTTTATTTAAGCGTGAGTGTGTGTGTGTGTGTGTGTGTGTGTGTGTGTGTGTGTGTGTTGCACACGCTGTGCATGTGTGCCGAGAACATTTTGTGTGTGTGTCCGTCCCTGTGGCTCTCCACCTTGTTTCCTTGAGACAGGATCTCTCACCAAACTTGGGGCTGTTTTCAGCCAGCTGGCAGCCAGTAAGCCCCAGTCATCTCCAGTCTCTGCATTCCTTTCTACACAGGGCACATGCAGCCAAGCTCAGCTTTCTGTGTGGGTGCTGGGGATCCAAGCCCAGGCCCTCATGTGTGTGCAGCAATCACACTCACCCCAGCCCCTCATGTTTCCAGTTTTAAAAAGCTTTATATGTGAATATATACATGTAGGCATGATATATGTGGTGGATTAAATGAGAATGGCCCCATAGGCTCATCATATATTTGAATGCTTAGTCACCAGGGAATGGAACTGTTTAAGAAGGATTAGAAAGATTAGGAGGTGTGGACTTGTTGGAGGAAGTGTGTCACTGGGGGTAGGCCTTGCTTGAGGATTCAAAAGCCCATGCCCAAGTTTTCTCTCTCTCTCTCTCTCTCTCTCTCTCTCTCTCTCTCTCTCTCTCTCTCTCTCTCTCTCTCTCTCTCTCTCCCATACCTTATGTAGCCTAGTCAGGCCTCAAACTCTCAACATAGCAAAGAATGGCCTTCACCTTGATCCTCCTGTCTCCACCTGCTTAGTGCTGGAATTACAGGCTGTGCCATCACAATCAGATTATGTGGAGCTGGGGGTGGAACCCAGGACCTTGTACACAGTAGGCAAGCACTCTGCCAACTGGCTACATACTCAGTCCTTGGAGTCTTTCTTAAATTTTCCGATGCTCCATTGGGGTAGGTCAGCAGGACCTGAAATGTACAAGAATGTTTTGTGGTAGGGGAAGGTCACAGCTGCAGCTCAAGGGATGAGGGTAGATGAGACCGTGGAGGCACCCCAGGCTGATATGAAAGGAAGGAGACACATAAGCATAGTAACTATTGAGTACTTAATGCTGTGAAATAATCCTTCTACACTATGACTATGTATTACCCTCATTTGCTAATAACAAGCTGACAGGCTGATAGCTGAACAGGATAAAGTTAGATGGGAAAGTCAAACTGAGAATGATGGGATGAGGAAGGGTGGAGTCAGAGGAGTCACCAGCCAGACAGAGAAGGATTTGGATATACAAAATGGGATAGAGGTGAAAGCCATGAACCTTGAGGCAGCACATAGATTAGTAGAAATGGATTAAGTTGTAAGAGCTAGTTAGTAACAAGCCTGAGCTATTGGCTGAGCATTTATAGTTAGTATTAAGCCTCTGAGTGATTATTTGAGAGTAGCTCAATAATCACTGGACAGGAAAACTCCACCTAAAACTTGCTGTGTGTCCTCCATTGTGCTGGACAGCATTCTGCCAGACATCTCATATGTCCATGATGATCTCTAGAAGTTAAATCTTCTAGATCAGAGGCAGGCAGATCTCAGTTAGTTCAAGGCTAGCCTGGTCTACATAGTGGTTCTATAGCTCTAGCAGTTATCTTATTAAAATTAGGCGGTTATGGAATAATGAAATTTGGATCCCCTAACCAAACTTCTAGCCTCCCTTTCATTCTCCTGTCACTTTGAGGTATAGCTACAACTAGTTCCTGCTGCTCACAGTAGACAGTTCTAAAAGCACTAACTGCTTGCTCTTCAGTAAACCACATAGCACCAATCATTGTAGCTGTCTAACCCAAGCCCCTTGAAACTTCATAGGAGCTACTAATAACTGCTCATGATCTTACTTCATTGTAAAAGGATGATTCCTCTCCCAATTGCCTAGTCCCAAATAACCACTCGGAGGCTTAATATTACTTATAAATGCTCAGTCAATAGCCCAGGCTTATTACTAGCTAACTGTTACATTTAAATTAACCCATTTCTATTAATCTATGTATTACCACATGGCTCATGGCTTTACCTGTCCTCTAGTATGTCTTGCTTCCTAGGTGGCTGGCTGGTGTCTCTCCCTGATTCCACCCTCCCTCTTTCCATCATTCTCAGTTTGGCTTTCCTGCCTAACTTCCTGCCCAGCTACCAGCCTGTCAGCTTTTTATTAACCAATGAGAATAATACATATTCATAGTGTAGAAAAGGATTGTTCCACAGCATTTCCCCCTTTACGTCTAATTAAAAAGGAACCTTAGTATAGTAAAACTACATACAATGAAAACAGTTATTAGATAAGAAGTACAGTAACAATATCCAATCCATTTGCATTTGGCAAAATTAGAGAAAATTTCTAATTATCTATCTTATCTTGGTGAGTCTAAAGTTTTGTATCTAATTTTACTTTCTATTATAACTAAGAATAACTATAATTATAACTATTTAGTCTTCAACTCCATCAAAGACCACAGAAGGATAAAATGTTACCTGATGACAGGGACATCAGGCTGCCTGGACAGTCACCCAAAGTTCCTCTGTAACACTGGGGCATCCAACTCTGGTGTATAGGCCTAGCATAGCTGACAGACTTTCCTGTGAAGCAGGGAATTTTGAAAGACTTGTTACTCCCTTGTCTTGACAAAGTTTGGCAGTCATCTTTCTTGCATCCTGCTGGTCCAGTTTGGACAGTAACTGTCAGCGATTGAGATAAGGGCAGTTTCTTTGCCCACATGACTAGCTTTTGCCATAAAGAAAACAAACTCCATATGGAGTTTCTTCAATGCCCATCATCCTCTTTGAAGTAATTGGTGTTGCTAGGAGCAGATGTGTCTCACTGTCAAGAAAAGTCTAAGCTCTTAAAACATTTTAAATGCCATATTTTGTAGATCTTTGAGGTGTTTGAAGATTGCCTATCTATCTGAAATATATCTATGTATACCTAGAAAACTTAACATGACTATAAGTTTGCAATTATAGATGACTATTAATCTGTATTTCTTAATTATATATTACATTTTTAAATGAGCTGAATAAATGTAATACCCTAAACAATAGTAGAAATATACATACAGTATAACAAAATTAACTTTGAATTTGTATCAATAAACAAAAATTCATACTAATGTAAAATATGTAAATTAATAGTTGTTTTTCAAATTAAATTAATCTACTCTTTTATCATATCATTTCTGTATCCCCCCTTTTCTTTTCAGAACAATATCCCTGAATCTAATCTCCTTTGTTTAGCTTTTTTCCTGACCATTATTTATAACGACTTGTAACCAACCCCCTAAATGATGACAAACATTCATAATTTATTTTTGGGAATGTGAGTGTAGTTCTCTAGACTACTTTCTGTTGAATGGGGGTGCTGGTATTCTTTGGGGGACCCTGAGAAAATTTAGGATTATGGTCAAGTCCTGAGTGGAATATTCTGTGAGGCTGGATCATCTCAACCAGCAGCTTTGAAGTTGTTCTGGATAAAGAATTCAGAGGAAACTACAACGGAGGAGCTCTGAAACATTGAATATTCTGGGCCATCCATTCCCATCGGAGATTATGCAGGGAATCATCCTTAATCAAACATTAACCTGGAATGAATCCAGAGCCCCTCATTTCCTGTGGAAATAAAAGCAGAACCTCTTTCCCAAAGTAACATATCTTTTGACTTAAATTTTGAAGTTTTAAATATATAGTTTGGTTTAATCTAGCAGCTTTCATAATCAAATGTCTCTTAGCAGTTATCATTTGTTCATTAGTAGTCAAAAAGTTTAAGGACATACAGTATCCAGACTGTGTATTTTCCATCTTTACATGGCTTATTATATTTCTTATTATTCTATTTCTTTTCTTTTTCTTTTCTTTTTTTGGCTTTTTGAGACAGGGTTTCTCCATATAGTTTTGGTACCTGCCGTAGATCTCGCTCTGTAGACTAGGTTGGCCTCGAACTCACAGAGATCTGCCTGGCTCTGCCTCCTGAGTGTTGGGATTAAAGATGTGCACCACCACTCCTGGCTAAAACTATATATATATATATATATATATATATATATATATATATATATATATATATATATATATATATATATATATGTTGGTTTTTTGAGACAGGGTTTCCCTGTGTAGCTTTGGAGCCTATCCTGGAACTCACTCTGTAGCCCAAGCTGGCCTCAAACTCACAGAGATCTGCCTGCCTCTGTCTCCCGAGTGCTGGGATTAAAGGCATGTGCCACCATTGCCCGGCTATATTTTTTAATATAAGACTGTATATCTTCTTTTTTTGTTTGTTTGTTTTGTCAAATGCAAATGAACTGGACGTTGTTAATGTAATTCTTGCCTGTATGTGTTTGTATATAGTTCTTGTACTTATTGTATATAGTTTTTCTATGTTAGTTAAAACTTTCACTTTTTATTTAGACAGAAAGGGGGAAATGTATGATATTTTGATTGTGTTCAGACACATAAAGCTTGCTTGAAGTCAGAGGGCAGAAATTAAATAGGGTCTCTTGAAATGTTATATGAATTTAGAATTTTTTTAAATGTTTATTTTATGTGTATAAAACATGCAGGTGTTTTGCCTGCATGTTTGTGCACCATGTGCATGGCTGGTGCCTGTGGGGGTTGGAAGAGGGCATCAGATGCCTTGGGACTAGAGTTACAGGTGGTTGTGATCCACCATGTGGGTTCAGGGAACCCAAGTGTCCTCTTCAAGAGCAGCCAGTGCTCTTAACCACTGAGCCATCTCTCCAGTCCCAAATTTTAAGATGGAATTACACATTTCTGAAAACTTGAGATTTTTGGTGTTTGTTTTTGTTGTTAAAACAGAGTCTCAGGTAACCTAGGTGGGCCTTGAACTTTTGATCCTATCTGCCTCTACCCCTCCAGTGCACCATGATGCCCAGTTTGCTTTTGGGGTTTTGACAATAATAATACTCACCTATGTAATTTTAAGGAGGGCTAAAGTACTCCAAGGTACTGAGTGAAACATGAGAGAAACGAGGCTGAATTGTGGTCTGAGCAGAAGGGGAAGGTTCAGCCTTGGCACATCAAGGTGTGATAGCAAAGGGCTGTCCTTTAGGACACCCAAACCTCTGGGGTTTGCGAGACTTCCTCCATCAGAAAGGGGGTTAGGAGTGGGAGATGGCCAGCAGATTGTCATCAGTGTAATGAACACTGTGTGCTTATCATTTTTCTCCCTTTATCTGGTTCTGCAGCTCTTCGTGTCCCTTGTTGGTCTGTTGGAACGACAGCTTCCTGTCTAGGCTCTCAGGAGCAGAGTCACTTTCCTCAGAACTGTGAGCAAATACCTGACAGGAGCTCCAGGGGAGACTTTATTTGCATTCATGGTTTAAGAGCGCACAGTCCACTATGGCAGGGAAGGCGTGGTAGAGTTCTTGACAGCAAGAGAGTGTGACTCAGATCTCTCACATGTTGATGGATCAGGAATCAGAATATTTGGGCTGGTGATAGGTTGGATCACCAGTTAGGGTTAGTTAGGGTTTCTATTGCTGTGAAGAGACACCATGTCTACAGCAACTCTTACAAAGGAAAACATTTAATTGGGGCTTACTTACAGTTCAGAGGTTCAGTCAGTTATCATCCTGGCAGGACATAGCAGCATGCAGGCAGACGTGGTGCTGGATAAGGAGCTGAGACTTCTACATCTTGCAGGCAACAGGAAGTAAACTGAGACACTGGGTGTGGCTTGAGCATGTATGAGACCTCAAAGCTCACCCCCACAGTGACACACTTCCTCCAACAAGGTCACATCCACTCCAACAAAGCCACACCTCCTAATAGTACCATTCCCCTTAGGAGCCATTTCCTTTCCAACCACCACAGATCATAACCCTCGAAGTCTCATCCTTAGAGATCCACCTCCACCAATCAGACCTTCTTCTCCAGAGGTCTCATCACCTCCAAAGCCAGGACTACTAGTGGGACCAAGTGTCCAACTGTGTGAGCCTGTGGACAACCCTTCACAGTCAAATCACAACAGGGACCCTAGCAGTGTTTGAAGTGGATGGACATTCTGTGATACCTCTAACCTTTAAGTCATTCCTGTAGTCAGCCAGCTGTCTTGCATGTCTCCTCAAGATAATGGAGGAAGCTGGTGTGTACCTTGATGAGAGAAAACTTGATCTACCTGTAAGAGGTCCTGGATTCCATCTCCAGCACAGGATGAAGACACACACACACACACACACACACACACACACACACACACACACACACACACAGCACTATCAGCTCCTAACATCATGGTGTGTGTGTGTGTGTGTGTGTGTGTGTGTGTGTGTGTTTTCATGCCAGGAATGCAACTGGACCTCACATTTGTTAGACATTTACTACCATGGAGCTCTACACCCCCAGCCCTTGGGGCATCTTGTAGGAACTCATTAGGTGAGGTTTACTTGTGGTAGTGAAAGCAAAGGTTGCCACAGGTGGCCTTGTACACCCTATACTCTTGGGAGATGACTCACCAGGCCCTAAGCTAGACCTCTGGCTCAGCTTCAGAAAAGTTGCATCACAGCCACACACTTAAGAGGCAGAGGTCCGTGACCTATACCATGAGACTTATTACAGAGCCATAGGCTGGGAGCGTAGCTCAGTCTCAGAGTGCTTGCCCAGGATGTGTAAAGATCAGGGTTCCAGCTATTTTAGACACAGAAGTAGAGCTGCAATCATTCTCCCCATTTCAGAATGAACCAATGGTGTTGTGGAATATTACTTTAACTATGTAAAGATGTGTTATATTTGCTTATGTTATGGGATATTTATTTAACTGGTCAGAGATGTGCTACATTTGTTTATGATGCATTTGGTTAATGGTGTAAAGATGTGTTGCTTTGCTTGCCTAAGGCACCTGATTGGTCTAATAAAAAGCTGAACAGCCAATAGCTAGGCAAGGGAAAGATAGGTGGGGCTGGCAGGCAGAGAGAATATGTAGGAGGAGAGAATGAGAGAGAAAAGAGAACGAGAAAGAGAAGGAGATGCCCAGGGCTGGCCAGCCAGGCAGATACAGAGTAGGATATACAGAACGGAAGAAAGGTAAAAAGCCCCAAAGCAAAATGTAGATGATTTAAGTTATAAGAGCTAATGAGACAAACATAAGATAAGACTAAGCATTCATAATTAATAATAAGTCTCCATGTAATGATTTGGAAGCTGGTTGGTAGCCCAAAAGAAAGCCTGCTACACAATGCAGATCTAGAAAATTCTAAGTTGGGGGAAAGAAACCTGTTCCATTGAGCTTTCTGTTTCCCTTTCGTCTTTCTTCTTCTTCTCTTCCGCTTCTTCTTCTTTTCTTCCTTTCTTCCTCCCCACTTTTTTTTTTAATTGAGGCAGAGTCTCTCTGTGTAGCTCTGGCTGGCCTGGAATTCACTATGTAGACTCACAGAGATCCATCTGTCTCTGCCTCTGCCTCTTCAGTGCTGAGATTAGAGTGCACACCGCACCCAGCCTCCTCCTCCTCTTCCTCTTTTTAATATATTTTGATTAATCCGTTGAGAATTTCACACAGTGTATTTTTATCATAGTTACCCTAACTCCCTCCAGACCCACTCCCACTTCCCGACCCCACCCCAACCTTGTATCCTCTATTTTCAATAATCCATTGAATCCCGTTGTGCTGCCCATACCCTCCCCAGTGTGGGGCATCCACCAGAGTGTGCTGGACCTATTAGGGGGCTACATCCTTAAAGAAAATGATCACTCCATCCCTCAGAAGCCATCACCTGCTTCTCCATGGTTAGGGGTGGGGACTCATGACCCCCTTCTTCCCCGGCTTGACCTTGTACAGGAGTTACACAGCCACAGCTTCTATGAGTTTGTGAATGCAGTGTCTTCTTCTTTTTTTCAATTTAATATTTCTTTACTTTTTCTTTCTTTCTTTCTTTCTTTCTTTCTTTCTTTCTTTCTTTCTTTCTTTCTTTCTTTCTTTCTTTCTTTTTTTTACATTTTTGAATTCTTTTTTCAGGGGGTTGTATGTACACATGCACCACAGCAAACATGAGGAGGCCAGAGGATGACTTCTCAGTTCTCTCCTTCTACCCTGTGGATTCCAAGGATTGAATTCAGGTCTTCCGGCTTGGCAGCAAGTGCCTTTACCTGCTGAGCCAGCTTGTTGGCCCAAGCCTTTTTATTTTCTCAAATGCAATCTGTCCTTTGGTTTACCTGTTTACTCAGTTATTCATTCAATGTCTTCACCAGGGACAGACCCTCCCTCCTTATCGGGTGCTGGGGATACAGAGGTGAGTAGGTTGCAGGCTGTTTGGGGAGGTAGCAAGTCAGTGGACCACTGTGGTGAATGGGAGGAAGTAATAGAATGTGGGACTCTTGACTCATAGACTCTGACCTAGGAAGCCAGTGAGCTCTTTCTTGGAAAAGCACAAAAGGTAAGGATAAGCAGGTACCCTGTAGACAAAGAAGAGAAAGACATTGGATAGAGAGTGTGACCAAAGGCCTCGGGGCTGGAGGTAGAGGCCTGGAGAGGAAAGCCTTGTCAAAGTCACTCAGGGCACTAGAGACTTGGAGACTTTGGTTCCAGTGTATATACCTCACCATACTTACAGCCCAATGCCCCAATTTTCAGACAGCGTCTGTTGGAGCCTGCTGACCAGTGAGCTGAGTAGCTGGGTAGAGGCATGTGGATTGTAGAGAAGACAGAAAAGAGTTGAGAGGTCTGCTGGTCAATGCCAGACAGCCCTGAGTTTATTTCACAGCCAGCTTATATACTGTTTTGAAGGACAGAGGTAGAACAATGCACAACACAGGCATTCAACCACTATCTATCCTGCCTTGCATCAAGGAGCAGGCAGTTTCATTTTCTATCTTGATGTACCTCTGGCCAGCATCAGCAGCCTACATGTAGCTAGATAGTATGGTCCTTCCTGTATGCTAATCAGGACTTTCTCACAGCCCTTCAAGGAGACTCTGTGGGCTAATCAGGACATTTTTCCCAGCCCTGGAGTAAACAAGCTTGAACTCTATTGACTCAGAATAGACTTCAGAATCAGATTGGGAAACTGAGTCAGTTGTGGGCTCCCACAATTCCTCCCTTTTTATTTATTTATGATTCCACTGAGTCTCTCAGATGACCGTGCCTGTCTTAGGTGTTTCCTTACCACACTCCAATCTTACCCGTCTTGGGAGCAAGAATTCCATCATTCATGTCCTGTCTTAGGTTGAAAGGAGGCAAAGAAAACTTACCCGTCTTTGGCTACCAGCCTCTGGTGTCAAGTCAGAGGACTGTGTGGAGTTTTATTGAATGGAATTCTGAGCCCATTCTCCATAACAAGTTCAAAATCAGCTTGAAAATCATAGGCAAACAGATTATGCATACTAAGACACATGCTCCAATAACTACAACACTACTTAAGAGCGAAGTAAATGATGACCATGATGGGATAGCCCTTTTGACTTGTTCTGGAATATCTTCAGCTGTTTTAACTGCATCAAAATCCAATTTAGCCTTTTTTCATTTCTATAATCTCTTGATGTTATATATCCAAATTTAAGGAATCGTGCCAAATTCCTTTAAGATGTGCCTTGACTCTTTCCCATCCAATAGCACTTTCATTATATGCAGAAGACTAACACAAATCCATTCATAATTAGCATTACATTTCAAATGTACTCTAGTTTTCAGGCTTTGGAGCTCATCTCCCAGAAATTGTACCACATCATACAAAACATTCAATTTATGTTCCATTTTTACATCTATATCTTCTTGAATCTCTAATGTCATAGAAACATCCATAGACAATTGATTAACAAACCCTTCTATCTGAATGAATTGAGACAAAGCCACTGAAGGAACAGTAATAGTAGCAAGCATAGTAACAAGAGCTGCAATTCCTGCTATAACTAATCCAGCAACATGATTCTATCTGCTTAAAGCTTTCTTCATTTCTTCAATCACTTATCATCAAACCACGGATCACACATATATACTGGCAATATTACAAAAGAAGGTTGTTTTAACATTATTACACAAGTATGATTGTCCATTTGAGAAATACAATTGGTCAAAATGCAATTATGATATGATACATTAAACACAGAACTATTCATAGAAATATTTGCTTAATGCTTCTGTGGGTCTAGGATCTACAACCTTACCCATAAAGCCTGAATCCTCTTCATTTTCCCCCTTTCCTTGCATGCTATATTGAATTCTAAGCTGGGGCCCTGGTCTTGGCCACCACTATCATTTACCTAAACTTGTCAAGCTTTTCTTAATGCATCTTGATCATTGGGACAAAGGTTTGACCTCTTGGCTTGGCAGAGAAGGTCTATATACCCCAATAGTTAACTCCACTTCATCACATGCTGAATTCTACAATGTCTGTGGCATCTCTTGCAGGAGATGATCTCTCTCTCTCTCTCTCTCTCTCTCTCTCTCTCTCTCTCTCTCTCATTGTTGTTGTTCTTGTTTCTCTGTGTAGCCCTGGCTATTCTGGAACTCACTCTGTAGACCAGGATGTCCTCAAACTCACAGAGATCCCTCTGCCTCTGCCTCCTGAGTGCTGGGATTAAAGGCATGCACCACCACCACCACCACCAGATCATCCTCCCCTCTTCTTGGTCACTCTGCTTACTTCTCTTTTAAGTCTTAGTTGAGATGCTAACACCTTGGTTGAGCCTTCCAGGCCATCTTTAAGCTAGGGTAGAGTGACCTAATATGGTATTAATACAGTTCAGTCCCTTCCCCCCTGGAGAAGGACATGCCAGCACAGCTATGGTTCTTACAACCTCTCCTAAGGAAGGCAGGGCTTCACAACCTGCCATTCTCCATCTCACCAAGTGACCACAATGAGAAAGCAGCCAAACTTAGAGTCAGCTCTGCCTAGGCTTGTTCTGGCTGGCTACACTAGGCCAAGGGCATTCTCTGGAGACCTGTGTGCTTTTTGAACTTGAGTTTCTGGCTCTTGGGTGAATTAGAATGCTTATTCCCACATGAGCTAGGAATGCCTCCCTGGGGCTCTGCACTTTGAACTGTCTTGTAAAAGAAATCAAGAGGTCCCATAGACTGACCTTGAAGGTTCTAAGTCAACCCATATCACCACACTCTGGAAGCTTCCACTGACTGATCACTTCCACCTACTCTGTCGTCCCACATCAAGTAGTTAGGGAAGGTCCCCAAGAGACCACCAGTCCCCATGTGTATATCCAGCTAACTGCAGTGAGTGCTAGGGAAAAGGAGGTCAGGATGACACACTTGTTTTACTGAGCACGCATCTGTAATGTGGGAATGTTTTTACAAGCATGTATGGCTCCTATAATTAAAGATGCAAATCCAATAAAAGCTCCAGCCCTTAGGCCATGGGTTCAGAGGACAGAGGATGACAAGAAAAACTTGGTAGGTGAGACAGTGCTGAAGCTGGGCCTGGTCAGGTGGGACAATTGATGCCAACAGTAACAAGAGTGCAATTGGACGTGATAAAAGAGAAATCCAGGGCTCTGGGTGAATATGGAAGATCTTGTGAAGGGGGGAGGACAATAAACAATCAAACAAAAGTTAATGCCTGGCTCAGTCAACACACGCTCAGAATCCAGCCCTGGAGTGCACATAACAAAGCAGGAGTGGTCGTGTGCACTTGTAATCCCAGAAGTGGGAAGGCAGAGATAGGTAAATATCTAAAGCTAACTGGCCAGTCAGCCTAGTTGAATTGGAAATTCCAGATAAAATGAGAGATGCTATCTCAAAAAACAAGGGAAAGGGTGGAGAGTGACTGAAGAAGCTACTCATGGTTGACCTCTGTTCTCCATATGCATTTGTGCACACACTCATACACACACACACATACACACATACACACACACACACACACACACACACACACCACAATGGGCACCCACTGGGCTGCAGAAAGAGAATAAGGGGTACTGGTGAGGTTCATAGGACAGCAGGTAAGGCCTTCAATTTGCTCCTGATCCAGAGGGATGGAACCTGCCCAGGGCTGCTGAGGGACTGATTGCACATCCCAGGGAGAAGAACAGCAGCCAAAAGAGGTTTATAGATGTCCACAGGCGGCTCTGGTCTCCCCTGTCCACCTTGACTCTCAGAGGACCTAATGCCCTCTGGACCTCATGGAGCCCATGCTTCCTTCGTTCTCTGGAATGATTTCTGAGAAGCCCTTCAGGTTGAAGCCATCTGATCACTTACCAGCATCTCACTTTCCTGGGTCTTAGAAGGAAAGCAAGCTTGCACAGCATATAAGGCTAGAGTGCATTGGCATGAACATGGTCCTTTTTGTACTGTAGAACTGGCTGCAGGGCCAGGTGGGTGTTTAGGTGACGAGGGGGTTTACATGGCTTCTGCAAGGACCCAGAGATCTTGGGGACTGGATCTGATGACAAGAAATGGGTCACATGGCTCATCTAATGCACCTTCAAGCTTTGTCTCCTGTACCACTAGAGGTGGCTGTGCAGTTGGGCCTGAGAGTCTGCCTAGGTCCCTTGGGTGACTTCTATGGAGAAGGACTAGAACTCAGGAACATTCTCCAAGGACAGATTCATCCCACAACCTTTTCAGTTTACAGGTTCCTCCACCATCACAGTCAGATACCAAAGATCCAAAGACAACAAGGAGCCCAGCAGATAATGGCAGACCATTTTCAGCTTTGCCCCACCCTTGACCCTGCTGGGTTGCTCCATGGCAAAAGATCAAGGCCACACTTAACCCCAGGGAGCCAGGGACTTCAGAGAGCAAGGAACACAGCAGGTCTGGGATTCCCCTAACCTCTGCCCTAGGGAGCTTGCAGGTGCAGGGATGCACGCTTCCTTAGATGCCTGGTCCTTCCTGCAGGTGTCACGTCCTCTGGGCTTCCTTCCCTCCGCAGCTTCCCCAGTACAGATCCATCATTTGGGGGGCCTTGCTCTTAACCCATCTCTACATGTTACATTCTCTACTGTTTTCCTTTGTTTATGTGTCTGTGGTGATGATGTCATAGAGTCTTCCTCTATTCTGGGTCCCCAGGATATGGGATGTGGCTATTGTTTTTATGATTGAGCAGGTGCTGGATAAACATTGGTGCAACAGAGCTGTAGACAGCAAAGGCCAGTCTGGGCTCTTTACGTCGCTCTCCTTCTCCATAGCTCAACCGCAACACCCTGCCAACTCAGTCACCCTACAACCTTCTGTTTTGCTTCTCCACAAGGTTGGAGACTGGACTCAGCCATTGACTGCCTCTCTCTCTCTCTCTCTCTCTCTCTCTCTCTCTCTCTCTCTCTCTCTCTCTCTCTTCTCTCTCAGTGTCATATAGCTCAGGTTGGTCTCAAGCATGCTATGTAACTGAGGATACCTTGGCTTTCTGACACTCCTGCACCCAGTTCCTGAGTGCTGGGATTACAGGCATACACCCCATTCATGTGGAGCTCAGGATAGAACCCAGGACTTAGTGCAATTGAGGCAAGCCCTCTTCCAACTTAGCTTCAGTTCCAGCCTCCGTAGCAATCTCTCTTGAAAGGGCAATCTAATGAGAAGTCCACAGAGGTCCTCTAAACCTTGTTGGTGAACATGGGACACTGAGCAAGACAGAGGAGGAAGGTTGGGAGAAGATTTGCTGTGGTGATTGACAGCCCAGTGTATTGAGAAGTGTAAGTTTGACCCAAGCAAGCAGGGGAACATAGGACCTGACATAGATAGCCAGTTGGGGATACAGGACCCAGGACCTCATCTAGCTTGGGCCACCTCCCTCAATCATGGACAAGGAGCGTGGGCACAGTCAGGTAGGTAAAACACCCCACACTACCTTCCATACCATGAGTATCATAGAGTCCTCACTCAGTCCAATCTCTTCACCCCCATCTTCAGTTAGGTTCCCAATGTCCATACTGCAGGACAACCAGCCGATCCACCAGAAGGGCCTCACCACAGACCCTGCTGCCCTTTGGGTGCCCAAACCAAGTTTTCTGTTTGCAGATTTTGCTTTTTTCTAAGCCAGGGGGTTGCTGTCACTGGCCAGTCAGTGCAGCCAGAACCTGGTCATCCTCCAGCCGTCAGAGAAATAGAGAGCTCATCCTCTGTGTGGCCAGGCTTTGGTGTCTTGCATGCTTCCTGGTGGAGTCAGGCTGCTAGGGTCCTGGCTGTGGCCTCCACGAGGTCTCAGGGCAACACTGCTGCCCCGCTCTGAGCTTGCCTGCATTTGGTCTCTTTGGTTCATTGATCAGGAATCATATGATCGTTTTCAAAACACAGCTGGTGGAACTGCCCATCTGTGCTTCTGCATTTGGATCCGTTACTCGGCAGCCTGGAATTTATTTAAGCCTGCAGTTGTGCGTGTATAAGGAAGCTGCTCTCACCAGGCCTCCCGCGATGGGCTTTCATTTGGGGATCTGCTGCATTTTTAGGACCACCCTGAGCTGGGCTTCAAGAACTGGGTCTGTTTTGTTTTCATTTAGTGTGTGTGTGTGTGTGTGTGTGTGTGTGTGTACATGTTATAACACCCATTTGGAAGTGTAAGGACAGCTGGTAGAAGTCAGTTCTCTCCTTTCACCACGTGGGTCCCAAGGATTAAAATCAGTCCTCAGGATTGTCGGAATCACCTGTGTCCTCTGAGCCATCTTGCCCTCCCCTGAGTTTGTTCTTCATGCTCATTTATCTCCTGAGCTTTCTCTTTACATCGAGATTCATGAATTACTAATATGTACTTCTCTAACACACACGTGCATACACACACACACACACACACACACACACACACACACACCAGCCAAGAAAGCTCATAAGTTCTTATCCAGGTCAGAAACCCAAGGTCTGTGTCTTTCTTTCTGCCCCCACCCCCACCCCCTAACCTTTGTAATGTGCTCTGGAACAGTGCCAGTGTGGCAGAAGCTGTGCTTGTCCTCTAGTGTACAGACTTGCCAAACATAGACTCTCCCAGAATAAATACTAAGTTTGCCAGCCTCCTTTGCAGCTATGTGAACAAATTCTGATTAAGAAGATACATGTAGAATGTTGTGTCCAACATCTTGAAAGCATCCTTAAGAGAAAAAAAAAAAAAAAAAAAGGCATGTCCTGCCTTCCTTCTTCCTTGTTCACCTTAATTGCAAAGCATTGTCAATGACTGACAGCTGGAATTAGAGCAGCCATTTTGGAACTCTACGTAGAAGCTTCTTTTGGAGGACAGCAAATATGGTTGGCAGTTTCTAAGATGACTCCCGGTGATCCTTGGTTCCTGATATTCTTTCTTATTCCGTTCTCCTCTCTATTCAGTAGGACTGGCCTGTGTAACCAATAACCTGAGCTATCACAGAAAGATGGCCATAGGAAGCAGAGCAGCCTACTTCTGTAAAAGTATCATAAAATACATTAATTGTGCTTTGCTTTTTCTCGGATTGTTTGCCCTAGGCCAGCAAAGGCCAGGGGCCATGCTTTAGGTTCACTCAAGTAAATGAGTGGATGAAGGTCACAGGGGACCCAGGCTCCTGCCAACAGCAAAGGTCAACTTCTCAGCATGTTGTAGCCCCACTCAAGCCTTCAAATGACTACAGTCCCCATTCTGACTGAAGCCTCTTCACATACACACACATACACACACACACACACACACACACACACACGGGTGCCTAAGTCACTTCTGAATCCTGATCCACAGGAAGTGTGAGGTTAGTGATGTTTGGTTCCATTTGGAGCCATGAAGCACTCTTTTCTTTTGCAGGCTGGGATGGAAGCAGAGCCGGTGCATGTTAGGCAAATGCTCTGCTACCAAACCACACCCAAGCCCACACCAGAGGTATTTGGTTTTGAGACAGGACCTCCTGTAGCCCAGGCTGGCCTGGAGCTCACTGTGTAACTGAGAATGACCTTGAGTTCCTGATCCTCCTGACTCTACCTCCCAAGTTCTGGGAATACGAACATGGGCTACTACTCTGTGTGTGTGTGTGTGTGTGTGTGTGTGTGTGTTTGCATATGATATGTGTGTGCATGCGCGTGTGTGTGAATTCGGGCACGTGCATGCTGTGGCACTCGTATGGAGGTGAGAGCACAGTCTTGGGTGTCCGTCAGTCCTTGCCTTCCCTCTTGGTTGAGACAGGAGGGTCTTCTGTTCTCCTCTGCACACTCAGCCTAGCCGGTCTGTGGTTCTGGGGACAACCTCACAGCTTGCCATAGGAGCACTGGGAAGAGCGCTGAGGTCATGTGTTCATGTTCTGCTTCTGGCAATATGCAGATTCCCGGAACCCGACTTCAGGGCCTCAGGTTTGCACAGCACATGTCTGACACACTGAGCCATCTCTCCAGCAGGTCTTTTTAAATTACATTTATTAACTTATTTTGTGCATGTGTGCTCATGCATGTCCCTACACACATGCCACTCACAGCACATGTCTAGAGGTCAGAGTACAACTTTAAGAAATCAGTTCTTCTCTCCATCTACCATGTGGGTTCCAGAGATCAAATACAGGTCATCAGACTTGGTGGCCAAGCCAACTCTATCCTCCACCCTTGCCACCACAGCCCGGTTTTTAGTGAGAAGTAAACCCCTCTGCTTCACAGACATAGATTTGTGTTTCTGTCCCTCTTTTCCTATTTATATGGGGTGATAGTCACTGTAAACTTCTAGCGTTTTCTAGAGTTCACACCTGCAAGTACCCTTGACGGGCTGTCTCAGCCATCCTTCTGTCCATAGCACATGGAAGCCTCAGTGTTTCTAAGATGAAGGCCTGTTTAGGTTTTGTTTTGTTGTTGTTGTTGTTTTCTTTAATGTATTTGCAGCTGCAATTCTAGGGCTTGGGAGGCTGAAGCAGGAGAATGATGAGCTGGAGGCCAGACTCCACTATATTGTGAGACCCTGTCTCCAAAACACCTGGGGATGTAGTTCAGTTGGTAGAGTGCTTGCCTAGCATGCACAAAGCCCTGGGTTCTGTTCCCTAACACTGCGTAAAACCAGGCATGGTAGAGTATGCCCGTAATCTCAACACTTGGGGGCAGAAGGATCAGAGGTTCAAGGTCATCTGATATTATAGTGAGTTCCAGGCCATCCATGAGACCTTGTCTCAAAATCCAATAAGAGACTAAGAAGATGGTCCCATGGGTAAGAGAAAGCATGAGGACTTGGGTTTGAATCCTCCGCATTCACAAAGAAAACTGGTCACAGCTGCACTGAAAAGCAGAGATAAGCCAGGCAGTGGTGGCGCACACCTTTAATCCCAGCACTCAGGAGGCAGAGGCAGGTGAGTTCAAGGCCAGCCTGGTCTGCAGAGTGCATTTCAGGACAGCCAGGGCTACACAGTGAAACCCTGTCCCATAAAACAAAAGCAAACAAAAAAACAAAGACAGATTCTGGGAGACCCTGTCTCAAGGCACTGCATCCAGTTCTAAAATCTTGTGATTCTTTTTTTTTTTTTTAAAGGGAAAAATGTACCAAATAGGCAAAACTACATTGTGATATCTTGCTCCAAACTGGCCATGTCACAGGGGGCTACTACGTGTTGTGACATGCTGCCTGGATTCTGGAGAGAGGCTCAGGCCCTGCCCACTGACCGTAACCCTACTGAATGAGCTACTGTGGCGGCAGGATTTCCTCACTGCTCAGTACTGGCCTAGCGGCTGGCAGCCCAGAGCAGGGGACACCCCACAGAGGATCACACAAGAGTGGGAAGACATTCCACCTGCCCCTCCTCCTCCTGAAAGGCATCCTGCCCTGAGCGGCTCGCAGCCGAACAGGAGAATCCCTGCCAAACCGCGGCTTGTGCAACAGCTCACTTCCGAGGAGGTACACCAAATATTTGTTGACTGAGTTGTGTCTTCCTCCTGACTTACACGATGGTCCAGATATGTGCTGGCATCCGTGCTCGGGGGTGGGTCAGCGCCTGGGAACGACTCCAAACACTTCCTAGTCCTTGGTCTTCCTAAGCAACCTACAAGACAGTATTTATTTTACTTTATAAGAGTGGAAACTCACTGAGTCACTCGTGGTGGGGCCGTTGTCAATCCCAGCACTTGGGAGGCTGAGGCAGGTGGATCTCTGTGAGTTCTAGGCCAGCCTGGTCTACATAGGGAGATAGGGAGACCTTGTCTCAAAAAAAAAGGACACCTTCCCTCCTTCCAGGAATTTCTTCCTCAGACAAGCTGACATGCTCTTTGTCTCTGCCATTATTTGATTGTCTGCTTGCTTTGGCTTGTTTATATATTTTTTGTTTTGATTTTTAAGATTTAATTTGTTTTTATTTTTATGTGTTTTGCCTGTATGTATGTTTGTATACCACTTACATGCTCAGTGCCAACAGACGTCAGAAGAGGGTGTCAGATGCCCTGGAACTGGAGTTACAGGCTGTTGTGAACGTCCATGTGGGTGATGGACGTTCAATCCGGGTCCTCTGGAAGAGCAGCTGGTACTCCTGGCCACTGAGCCATCTCTCAAGCCCCTTGTTTTGTTTTTAAATGTAATTTTTAAGAGGGATTTCCATTTTGTATTTAATTACATGTGTGTGTGTTGTGTCGTGTCTGTGCCTGGTTCTGTGTACTGTGTGTGCAGGTACCCAAGGAGTCCAGAAAGGAAGGTGGATCCTCTGGAGATGGAGTCATGGGCAGTGGTGAGCTGCCTAATGTGGGTGCTGAGAACCAAACTCAGGTCCTCTGAAAGGCAGCAAACATTCTTAACTGCTGGACCACATCCCCTTTTTGTGTTTTTTTTTCTGTGTGTGTGTGTGTGTGTGTGTGTGTGTGTGTGTGTGTGTGTGAGTGAGACAAGGTCTCATGTAGCCTAGCTGGCCTCCAACTCTCTATATAGCTAAGGGTGACCTTGAACCTCTGATTTCCCTGCTTCTTGATGTCCATGTCCAGTTTGTGCAGGGCTTCGTGCGTGCCAGCCAAGACCTCTGTCAGCTGAGCCACATCCCCAGCCCCTCTGCTCTTTTCTTTGTGGGTAGCAACTTGAGAAGTTAGCTCTACTCACAGCAGCGAGACCCCCTCCCACCCCCCAGAAGAAGCCTCTCTCTGCTTCTGTGGGCTGCCGCCCCACCCACATTTGGCATCTCTGGTTATAGGTACTTTGATTATGAAGTCCTCTTGGTCAAAGCAGACAGAAAAAGCAAGAATGTATGGGCCCAGGACTTACCCTTGCTGGCCTCTGCTCTCTGCCGGCATGATGAGGTTCCCCGATGCAATGACCCACCGAGTACAGAGCCCCCATCACCTCCTAGCCCAGGGAATGGTGCAAAGTGTGGGGAGGGAGAGTCTTAAACTTGCAGACACTCCTCAAGGATACTGGAGCCCAGACCACCCTACCCCCCACCTCCACCCCGCCCCGCCCCCCCCTCCCCCCATCATCGACCACTTCACTGTCTCCTATAAGGCTTCCAGAGACTCTCAATTGCTTCCAGGACGCAGTCCAAGCTGCAGGTCTGGCCCTCAGCGTCCTCGCTTCTTTCTCAATCTGGTCCCAGCTATGTCTCTGGCCCTACCTCCCGCCACCACTGTCTAACTCTCCATTCACCCTGGAGTCCAGCTCATGCGTTGTCTAAAGGCTGCTTTCCAACTCCTCAGAGCTGCCAGCAATGCCTCCCTCCAACGGCAGCCTGTCTCTTATTAATGGATGCCATCAGGACGGCATTCCGGAAGATGCTGACGTAGGCAGCACCCAGCTGCTTCCAGCCCAGGGGCCCCTCCCTGGGGCTCACACTGCCCTGGGACTGCACCTGGACGAGTCTCATGCAGATTGATTTCCAGAATGGCTCTCTCCAAGGGAGCAGCTGCAGATCCCTCCCACCTCCCGAGAGCTCTGCTGCGGAGCAGAGGCAGTTGTTTTAGGACACATCACAGCATCTTGCTGCCAAAGTGACAGCTACAATTATGCTTTGGCCGACAGCTGGAGATGAGAGGCTGTACAAGCAGCCCAGGCCTCACGAGTGTCCATGAATCAGCAGTTCATGCTGTGTACCCAGCTAGAGGCGGGGTGGGCTCCTCCTGCCTGGCTCTAGATCCTCTGCCGGCTGACACTGTGTTGCCTACAGAACTCAGGGAGCACCTGGAACCCTCAGGTGAACAGTAGAAGCTGCCCCAGGACCCAGGGGAGCAGAAGAGTGAGTTGTAAAGCCCAGACAAGACACAGACCTGAGGGGACAGGCACTTGGTTCCTCTATAAAGCCAAGGATAGACCAAGTATGTCAGGCAGCCTGACATGGGTGTAAAGGTCAAGTCTCTGCTGAGGCCCCATCATCAAGCTTGACCTTGTGCTATACACTTCTAGCTCACGAATGCATGCGTGTGTGTGTGTGTGTGTGTGTGTGTGTGTGTGTATTGTGTATGTGTGTGCATGTGTGTATGTGTATATGTGTGTCTGTGTATGTGTATATATATTTATTGTGCATGTGTGTGTGTATTGTGTATGTGTATGTATGTGCATGTGTGTATGTGTGTCTGTGTGTGTGCCTGTGTGTATGTGTATAATACTTAATGTGTATGTGTGTGTGTGTCTGTGTGTGTGCCTGTGTGTATGTGTATATATATTTAGTGTGTATGTGTGTGTGTCTGTGTGTGTGTGTGCCTGTGTGTATGTGTACATATATTTAGTGTGTATGTGAGTGTGTCTGTGTATGTGTGTCTGTGTGTGTGTGTCTGTGTATGTGTGTCTGTGTGTGTGTGTCTGTGTATGTGTGTCTGTGTGTGTGTGTCTGTGTATGTGTGTCTGTGTGTGTGCTTGAATGCACAGAAGCCAAAGGACAGCACTAGGTCCTTGCTCAATCATCCTCTGGCTTATCCCCTTGAGACTTGTTGTCTCCCTGAACTGGAGGTTGCAGTTTTTCAGCTACACTGCGGCCAGCAAGCCCCATAAATCTCTCTCTCAGGCCTCATAGCACTGGGGTTACAGGCATATGCAGTCACCCCTAGTTTTTTCTGGGGATTCAGACCTAGGTCCTCATGCCTGTGTGGCCAGTGCTCTACCCACTGGGCCACCATCCCACACCACCTGCTCTTTTCTCCTTACCACAACCCCGTATGGTAGGTTTGTAACTGCTCCCATTGTGCCAGTGAGGAGGAAACCGACAGCATCATGCTAATTTGTTCAATCTGGCCTTGAACTTGTGATTCTCCTGCCTCAGCTTCCTGAGTAGAATGGATTTTTTTTTTTCCTAAAGAAAAATTAAGGCTTGGCATTGGTGGCGCAGGCCTTTAGTCCCAGCACTCAGGAGGCAGAGGCAGGTGGATCTCTGAGCTCAAGGCCAGCTTGGTCTACAGAGCCAGTTCCAGGACAGCCAGGGCTACACAGGGAAACCCTGTCTCAAAAAACCAAAATAAATAAACAAGCAAATAAGTAAATAAATAATAAATTATATATATAATCAACAAAAACATAAATAGATAAAAGCATAGCTGTTTGAATCTATCTATCTATCTATCTATCTATCTATCTATCTATCCATCTATCTTTCTTTCTTTCTTTCTTTTTTTTTTTTTTTTTGAGGGTCTCACTGACCAGACCATCCTCAAACTCACAGAGATCCACCTGCCTCTGCCTCCTGAGTGCTGGCATGGTGGCCCGTTGCCACTGTGCCTGGCTTGACTCAGTTTTTCTTAGTGAACTTCAGATTTATTTATTTATTTATTTCATGTGTATGAGTGTTTTGCCTGCATGTGTACACATGTGTGCCTGTAGAGGACATAAGACAGTGTCGGGCCGGGCGGTGGCAGTGCCGCACGCCTTTAATCCCAGCACTCGGGAGGCAGAGCCAGGCGGATCTCTGTGAGTTCGAGATCAGCCTGGTCTACAGTGTGAGATCCAGGACAGGCTCCAAAACTACACGAAGAAACCCTGCCTCAAAAAACAAAACAAAAACAACAAAAACAAACAAAAAAAAGAAGACAGTGTCAGGTGACCTGGAACTGGAGCTGTGGATGTTTGTAGGCTGCCATGTGGGTGCTAGGAATTGAACTCAGAGCCTCTGGAAGAGCAACCAGTGCTCTTAACTGCTGAGCCACGTCCCTAGCCCCAGCTTTTCTTTGAAACATGGTCCCATTGTAGCCCAGGCTGTGCCGGAAAGCATGGCACTGTTCTGGCTTCTACCTGCAGAGAACTGAGTTCTAGGAGTCCAGCTCCGTGCCTTGCTCTGGCTCCTGAGTTTGGTTTGCGATTCCTTATCCTTCTTTGGCCCTCTGAACGTCATCTTGGCTGCAGGGAAGGGAGAGTCCTCCAGTCCAGCCTCATGTCGGGTGGGAAGAGTAGGAGGAGAGGGGGGCCTCCAGGAAGACACTGACCTGGGAGGGAGATGTGACCGAGGGCGCGAGTTCGGGTGACCGGTTCGGGGCCGTGGGACTGGAAAACAGTTTGGTACATGTTTGTGTGCTCAGTCTTTACAGGGCTCTACAGGATGCTCTGTAACGTCCCCCGAGGGGACAAAAACCAGGAGCCCTTTCTCTCTGTCTCCCCTGCCCCGTCCCTCGGGGATGACCTCTCAATTTAGACCCAGGTTCTAGCCCCAGTGTCCGGAGGAGATGAGCAGAGGTCCCCAGAGCTACCCCAGAACTGCACAGAACCAGCACAGACAGCCTAGGCTGTGGCCATGTTCTTCTCGACCCTCCTCCCAATGGGTGTGAAAGGCCTGCGGGGTTGGAGAGGCAGGAGTGTGTTTGGATTTCAGCTGGCGGCTGCCCATGAATCACCAATTTCATTTTGTGCTCTCAGCCTGCAAAGGCATCATTTCCACCCAGCCTCACATGGAGCTGGCGGCCAGAGCCTCTTAGTGGGGCTATAAATAGCAGATCATCAACTCACCTCTTCTGAGCTCATCGTAGGCTCCATTTACTGTGTGTCTTCCAGCTGCCTGCACGTCACCTGTCACTCAGATTTCCCAGGTGAAGCTTGCCTGGGAGACTTGGGGCACACTCTAGGTTTGGGAGGCAGGGTTTGGGTTCAGGGTGACAGCAAGGGCAACAGCAGACTTTTGAAGAGCTTGACATTTAAAAACGTCATAATTACAATCCCAGGTCTGTGTGCTCCTCACCAATTAAATGCAGCAGCAAGGGACTGTCATTTCTCTCCAAATCCTGGAAATCAAAGGCAGAGGAGGCACCAAACTTACACCTAGAAAAAGCCACACAGACAGAGAGGAACAAATGGAAGGGTTTATGCTTTCCTGGGGACTTCTCTCCTAGTGCTGAACAACAGAGACACGACTCTGGCTTCTGCCTCGACAGGACATTTCTCAGAATCCTTCCTAGCACTACCGTGCAGGGTACTCCCTGTGGGCCAGGCACCATGCCCAGCATCCAGTTCGGCATCTCAGGGAATCATCACAAAAGCCGGATGAAGCTAACAGCTTGTAAACTTTGCATTGTGCAGGGAAGAATCTGCTGTTCGTACAGGTGACTCATTCACTCCCAGACAACATTGCAATCCAGCTGTAGAGCCTGAGCTCTGAGCTGCCATCCTCTCTACCTCCTGGGCATGAGGATTGTGTGTGTCCATCTGTGAGGGACCCCAGAGAGTTCTACACACTCATGACTGCAAGTGGGAATGAGATGCCCACAGATTCATCCAGTCCACCTTGGCATCCTTAATGTCCCACATCATCATTTTCTCCCAAATTTGATTTTGTCCTGTCTTTACATGCAGGAGAGGCTCCAGTCTTCCTATCCAGAGTCACACCCCGTGTTTGAGGTGAGATGTTTCCAGAATGCAGATTCCTAGTCTCCTCCAGACCACCTGCAAGACGATCTCAAAGCAGCGCCAGGCAGGTGTGGTGGCGCACACCTTTAATCCCAGCACTCAGGAGGCAGAGGGAGGTGGATCTCTGTGAGTTCGAGGCCAGCCTGGGCTACATGAGAGAGAGGCCAGTCTGGTCCACAAAGTAAGTACCTGTCAGCCAAGGTAACATTGTGAGACCCTGTATTTAAAAAAATGTGTGTGTGTGCGTGTGTGCGTGTGAATGAAAAGAATGAACTAGAAAGAAAATCTCAAAGGGTAGAAGCTAGGATCCAGATCCTTGTGTCTGTGTGTCTCTCTCTTTGTGCGTGTACACTTGTGTTGGTGTAGGGGATGCACTGTGCACACAGATGCACATTCATGTGTGTACCTGCGTGCATGGAGGTGTGTCGTTCTCAGGAAACACCCACTTTGTGTTTTTGAGGCAGATGCTCTCACTGGGTTCACTGATGTGGCTGGGTTTGTTGGCCAGGAATCCCAGGGATCCTCCTGCCTCCACCTTGCCCGCACTTTAGAAGCATCCACCACCATATCTGGGTACTAGCGATCCAACTCCCCATGCTTGCTTGGCAAGCAGTTTGCCAGCCGAGGTATCTCCTCAGCTCCAGAGTCTGGATCTTTAAAAGGCCCTGTGAGCTGTCTAGTCAGGAAACCCCTTTATCTAATTGTCCTTCTAAGCCCAGTCTTTCCCATTCGGAACCCTCTGGTCCAGCAGAACTTTCTTGAAGAACAGTCTGTCTTGCCAAATGGCTTGGGTAGCTCCCTGCTGCCCGAAGGTAAACTGAAGCCATTGCCGTGGCATTCCAGGCCCTTCGCTCACTCCTCCAAGCCTCTCAAGCTGGGTTCTGCATGCCGGCATCCTTTCCCTGCAAGAACACATGGCTCTCCTTTCCCTCCCCAGCTTCTCTAGGCTCCAGGATGCACTGCACAGGTGGCGTACAGTGGAACACTGGTGTTCCCTTCTAAAACTCCAGGCCCTCAGTACAAGGCATAAGGAACCACTGCAGAAATACCCTTGTGCTGAGCACTGCATGTAAGCCTATGATGTCATCACTGGGGAGGCTGAGGCCAGTGTGGCTGACATGTACAGGGAGTTCAAGGTCAGGCTAGCTGCATAGCAAGACCCTGTCAAAAACAGGGGAAAAAAAGTTCTTCCTTAGTCTAGAGTCACGTGATCAAAGGGACTCCCCCAGGCAGACAAGGCATGAGAGCAGGAAGGAACACAGGAGAGGGTATGTGGAAAGGACTCCATAGTACCTGGGCCTTCTCCACACTCCCACTTCAAAGCCCTTCTCAAACTCCGTGCTCTTCCTTTTCTCAGGTGGAAGCCACTGTTGGGTTTTGTTGCTGTTGTCCAAAATGTCGTGTGATTTTCTAATACCATTAGCAACTGGCGCCATTACCAGACATCTACCCAGAAGAATGAAAGAGAAACTTTGCTACAGGCTTGGCATGTTGGCGTTTACTCCCAGCACTCAGGAGGCAGAAACAGGCAGATCTCTGTGAGTTTAAGGACAGCCTGGGGTACGTACATAGTGAGACCCTGTTTCAAAATAAAAAAAAAGAAAAGAAAAAGAAAGAAAGAAAGAAAGAAAAAAGGAAACGAGAAAAGCCTTGCGGGCTGAAAGCCAGAGTTGCTGCACAACAGATCCTGGAAATGATCTCTGTGAAATGAGTGCAAACTGACCCTTAAGAATTTCCGGATAAGAGGCCAGGACCGTGGATGAGCTGATGGAGTGCTGGCAGGCATGAAGCCCAGGTTCCCTCCCCAGCACCTCAGAAACCAGGTGTAGTGGAACAGCTCTGTCCTCCTAACACTCTGCAGGTGGACGCAGCACGATAAGGATTTCAAGGTTGTCCTTGGCTACTTAGGAGAGTTTGAGATCATCCTGAGCTACAGAAAAAAACGTGTTTCAGTTAGGTTTCAAACCTGGGACAAATGGCTGAGGTGCCAGGGTCTCCCAGCATCCCTCAGTCCCCACTTGTTCCAGGGCCCTCCTGGCTGGAACATCCTGCCCCCTATCCTGAATGCTCCAGCTCTTCGGCTGGACTGCCCTTCTTTATATAACCAGTCATTTTGATTACCTGGTCCTTTTTTTTTTTTTTTTTTTTTTTTTTTTTTTTTTTTTGTCTACTCTCTTTTGGGCTTTCCGGCTGCTGCACCTGGTTCCCCTCCCCCACATGGTCCAGCTCAGTCGGGTCATGTCCACTCTGGACTCTGTCAGATGTCCCTGCCTCTGGCTATGCTTTCCCACATATCTGTGATAAACTATCTCCTCCACCATACCTAGGAGCAGTCAGGCTCCTTTTCCTCTTCCTTCCTTCCTTCCTTCCTTCTTTCCTTCCTTCCTTCCTTCCTTCCTTCCTTCCTTCCTTCCTT